>NC_053026.1:132881281-133122451 GCF_003073215.2 Triticum urartu
ATGCGGGCACCGATGGCCCTGAGAGCCGCCTCGTGAGCCTCCTCGATCAGCTCCATGTTGCCAGCGAGCCTGCTGCTGACTTGGAGTCGGTTGGCTCCACTGACCCTATGTTGGTCGACTCCGACACGGCGTCGCTCGACGCGTTCCCCTCCAATGTGGTGGTCTCCGACGAGCCGCTTCCTCGCGCGAACAGCGGCGACAGCACTGTCACGGAGGTGCTCGTCATCAGCCACGGCGACCACTCTGGCGGAGGTGGCCAGGACCCGTTGCAGACGGCAATGCAAGACCTGGCTGCGCCTATCCCGGAGGACGCCGACGCTGAGACGCTGGAAGCACACCGTGTCCAACTCGTCGAGAGCGCCAACCGGCTGGCCAACATGAGACGCCTTTCGGAGGCCTACCAGCGGGAAATGGACCGTGCCGTCGGCGGCACGCCGGCTCCTGGTGGGCCTAGCCGCACTGGCTTCGTCCGGCAGCGTGGCGCGACCATCGCTAGCATGTTCGGGATAGATCGTCCCGTCTACGCCACACCTGCGGAGAACATACGAGCTGCCCAGGCGGCAGCAGACGAGTTAGAAAAGCTCGAGGGCGACGAGCGTCGCCACATGACGAAGCGAGTTCGTCAGCTCCTCGACGCGGCTGCTGAGCAGCAAGATGTCGGGTGCCAGACTGAAGCGCCCAACCGGTGAAACGACGATCCGCCTCCTCAACGAGACCAAGGCGCGACGTCCCGGATGCCGACTGGTGGCGTCCGCGACAGAAGAGACAAGGAGCCGGCTGCCAGCCGCAGCCGGACTCACATCACCATCGAGCGCGACCAAGACGGTCGCCCAAGAGCAGTACGGCGGTGAGACGACAGTCCGCCTCCTCCTCCCCGTAGGGAGAGGCACATTTCCCCGCCGCCTGTTGATCACCCATCACTCAGCGACCGCCTTGGCCGCCGAGAAGGAATCGGAGAAAATGACGCCCGCCACCAGATCGATCGCCTCAATCGATCCCTGGCGCTAGAAGAGGAAGATGAGTTGGGTCTGCCTTGTTTTGGCCCCCGCATCCGAGATGAGCCCTTCCCCAAAGGATTCACTCTCCCAAGAGACACACCCAAGTACACCGGTTCCGTGAAGCCGGAGGACTAGCTCGTCGACTAGTCCACAGCCGTCAGCATCGCCAACGGCAACAAGCGCGTTGTCGTGAAGTACGTCCCGCTCATGCTCCAGGGCACGGCCCGGATGTGGTTGAATAGCCTGAAGCCCCGCAGTATCAACAGTTGGGTTGATTTCACCGAAGCATTCATCCGCAACTTCACCAGCACGTACAAGCGGCCGCCCAAGCCCCGCCTGTTGGGGAACGTAGTAATTTCAAAAAAAATCCTACGCACACGCAAGATCATGGTGATGCATAGCAACGAGAGGGGAGAGTGTTGTCCACGTACCCTCGTAGACCGAAAGCGGAAGCGTTAGCACAACGCGGTTGATGTAGTCATACGTCTTCACGGCCCGACCGATCAAGCACCGAAACTATGGCACCTCCGAGTTCTAGCACACGTTCAGCTTGATGGCGATCCCCGGACTCCGATCCAGCAGAATGTTGGGGAAGAGTTCCGTCAGCACGACGGCGTGGTGACGATCTTGATGTTCTACTGTCGCAGGGATTCGCGTAAGCACCACTACAATATTATCGAGGACTATGATGGAGGGGGGCACCGCACACGGCTAAGAGATCAATGATCAACTGTTGTGTCTATGGGGTGCCCCCTGCCCCCGTATGTAAAGGAGCAAGGGAGGGAGGTGGCCGGCCTAGGAGGAGGGCGCGCCAAGGGGGGAGTCCTACTCCCACCGGGAGTAGGACTCCTCCTTCCCTTGTTGGAGTAGGAGAGAAGGAAAGAGGGGGAGAGGAACAAGGAAAAGGGGGCTGCACCCCTTGTCCAATTCGGACCAGAGGGGGGGCGCGTGCCTCCTTCCTTTTGGCCTCTCTCCTCTATTCCCGTATGGCCCAATAAGACCCATATACTCCCCGGCGAATTCCCGTAACTCTCCGGTACTCCAAAAAATACCCGAATCACTCGGAACCTTTCCGATGTCCGAATATAGTCGTCCAATATATCGATTTTTACGTCTCGACCATTTCGAGACTCCTCGTCATGTCCACGATGTCATTCGGGACTCCGAACTCCTTCGGTACATCAAAACTCATAAACTCATAATATAACTGTCATCGAAACCTTAAGCGTGCGGACCCTACGGGTTCGAGAACAATTTAGAAATGACCGAGACACGTCTCCGGTCAATAACCAATAGCGGAACCTGAATGCTCATATTGGCTCCCACATATTCTACGAAGATCTTTATCGGTCAAACCGCATAACAACATGCGTTGTTCCCTTTGTCATCGGTATGTTACTTGCCCGAGATTCGATCGTCGGCATCTCAATACCTAGTTCAATCTCGTTACCGGCAAGTCTCTTTACTCGTTCCGTAATACATCATCTCGCAACTAACTCATTAGTTGCAATTCTTGCAAGGCTTAGGTGATGTGCATTACTGAGAGGGCCCAGAGATACCTCTCCGACAATCGGAGTGACAAATCCTAATCTCAAAATACGCCAACCCAACAAGTACCTTCGGAGACACCTGTAGAGCACCTTTATAATCACCCAGTTACGTTGTGACGTTTGGTAGCACACAAAGTGTTCCTACGGTAAACGGGAGTTGCATAATCTCATAGTCATAGGAACATGTATAAGTCATGAAGAAAGCAATAGCAACAAACTAAACGATCAAGTGCTATGCTAACGGAATGGGTCAAGTCAATCACATCATTCTCCTAATGATGTGATCCCGTTAATCAAATGACAACTCATGTATATGGTTAGGAAACATAACCATCTTTGATCAACGAGCTAGTCAAGTATAGGCATACTAGTGACACTCTGTTTGTCTATGTATTCAGACATGTATTATGTTTCCGGTTAATACAATTCTAGCATGAATAATAAACATTTATCATGATATAAGGAAATAAATAATAACTTTATTATTGCCTCTAGGGCATATTTCCTTCAGTCTCCCACTTGCACTAGAGTCAATAATCTAGTTCACATCGCCATGTGATTTAATACCAATAGTTCACATCACCATGTGATTAACACCCATAGTTCACATCGACATGTGACCAACACCCAAAGGGTTTACTAGAGTCAATAATCTAGTTCACATTGCTATGTGATTAACACCCAAAGAGTACTAAGGTGTGATCATGTTTTGCTTCTGAGAGAAGTTTAGTCAACGGGTCTGCCACATTCAGATCCGTAAGTATTTTGCAAATTTCTATGTCAACAATGCTCTGCATGGAGCTACTCTAGCTAATTGCTCCCACTTTCAATATGTATCCAGATTGAGATTTAGAGTCATCTGGATCAGTGTCAAAATTTGCATTGACGTAACCCTTTACGACGAACCTTTTTGTCACCCCCATAATCGAGAAACATATCCTTATTCCACTAAGGATAATTTTGACCGTAGTCTAGTGATCTACTCCTAGATCACTATTGTACTCCCTTGCCAAACTCAGGGCAGGGTATACAATAGGTCTGGTACACAACATGGCATATTTTATAGAACCTATGGCTGAGGCATAGGGAATGACTTTCATTTTCTCTCTATCTTTTGCCGTGGTCGGGTTTTGAGTCTTACTCAAATTCACACCTTGTAACACAGGCAAGAACTCCTTCTTTGACTGTTCCATTTTGAACTACTTCAAAATCTTGTCAAGGTATGTACTCATTGAAAAACTTATCAAGTGTCTTGATCTATCTCTATAGATCTTGATGCTCAATATGTAAGCAGCTTCACCGAGGTCTTTCTTTGAAAAACTCCTTTCAAACATTCCTTTATGCTTTGCAGAATAATTCTACATTATCTCCGATCAACAATATGTCATTCACATATACTTATCAGAAATGTTGTAGTGCTCCCACTCACTTTCTTGTAAATACAGGCTTCACCGCAAGTCTATATAAAACTATATGCTTTGATCAACTTATCAAAGCATATATTCCAACTCCGAGATGCTTGCACTAGTCCATAGATGGATCGCTGGAGCTTGCATATTTTGTTAGTACCTTTAGGATTGACAAAACCTTCTGGTTGCATCATATACAACTCTTCTTTAATAAATCCATTAAGGAATGCAGTTTTGTTTATCCATTTGCCAGATTTCATAAAATGCGGCAATTGCTAACATGATTCGGACAGACTTAAGCATAGATACGAGTGAGAAACTCTCATCGTAGTCAACACCTTGAACTTGTCAAAAACCTTTATGCGACAATTCTAGCTTTGTAGATAGTAACACTAATATCAGCGTTCGTCTTCCCCTTGAAGATCCATTTAATCTCAATGGCTCGCTGATCATTGGGCAAGTCAATCAAAGTCCATACTTTGTTCTCATACATGGATCTCATCTCAGATTTCATGGCCTCAAGCCATTTCGCGGAATCTGGGCTCATCATCGTTTCCTCATAGTTCATAGGCTCGTCATGGTCAAGTAACATGACCTCTAGAACAAGATTACCGTACCAGTCTGGTGCGAATCTCACTCTGGTTTACCTACGAGGTTTCGGTAGTAACTTGATCTGAAGTTACATGATCATCATCATTAGCTTCCTCACTAATTGGTGTAGTAGTCATAGGAACAGATTTCTATGATGAACTACTTTCCAATAAGGGAGCAGGTATAGTTACCTCATCAAGTTCTACTTTCCTCCCACTCACTTCTTTCGAGAGAAACTCCTTCTCTAGAAAGGATCCATTCTCAGCAATGAATATCTTGCCTTCGGATCTGTGATAGAAGGTGTACCCAACATTTTCTTTTGGGTATCCTATGAAGACGCACTTCTCCGATTTGGATTTGAGCTTATCAGGTTGAAACTTTTTCACATAAGCAATGCAACCTCAAACTTTAAGAAACGATGGCTTAGGTTTCTTGCCAAACCATAGTTCATACGGTGTCGTCTCAACGGATTTAGATGGTGCCCTATTTAACGTGAATGTAGATGTCTCTAATCCATAACCCCAAAACAATGGCGGTAAATCAGTAAGAAACGTCATAGATCGCACCATATCTAATAAAGTACGGTTACGACGTTCAGACACACCATTACACTGTGGTGTTCCAGGTGGCATGAGTAGTGAAACTATTTCACAATGTTTTAACTGAAGGCCAAACTCGTAACTCAAATATTTTCCTTCTGGGATCATATCGTAGAAACTTTTATTTTTGTTACGATGATTCTCCACTTCACTCTGAAATTCTTCGAACTTTTCAAATGTTTCAGATGTGTGTTTCATCAAGTAGATATACTCATATCTGCTCAAATCATCTGTGAAGATCAGAAAATAATGATACCTGCCGCGAGCCTCAATATTCATCGGACCACATACATCAGTATGTATGATTTCCCACAAATCTGTTGCTTGCTCCATTGTTCCGGAGAACAGAGTCTTAGTCATCTTGCCCATGAGGCATGATTCACAAGCATCAATTGATTCATAATCAAGTGATTCCAAAAGCCCATCAGCATGGATTTACTTCATGCGTTTTACACCAATATGACCTAAACGGCAGTGCCACAAATAAGTTGCACTATCATTATTAACTTTGCATCTTTTGGTTTCAATATTATGAATATGTGTATCACTACGATCGAGATCCAACGAACCATTTCATTGGGTGTGTAACCATATAAGGTTTTATTCATGTAAACAGAACAACAATTTATTCTCTTACTTAAATGAATAACTGTATTGCAATAAACATGATCAAATCATATTCATGCTCAACGCAAACACCAAATGACATTTATTTAGGTTCAACACTAATCCCGAAAGTATAGGGAGTGTGCGATGATGATCATATCAATCTTGGAACCACTTCCAACACACATCGTCACTTCACCCTTAACTAGTCTCTATTCATTCTGCAACTCCCGTTTCGAGTTACTACTCTTAGCAACTGAACCAGTATCAAATACCGAGGGGTTGCTACGAACACTAGTAAAATACACATCAATAATATGAATATCAAATATACCTTTGTTCACTTTGCCATCCTTCTTATCCGCCAAATACTTGGGGTAGTTCCGCTTCCAATGACCAGTCCCTTTGCAGTAGAAGCACTCAGTTTTAGGCTTCGGCCCAGACTTGGGTTTTTCACTTGAGCAGCAACATGCTTGCCGTTCTTCTTAAAGTTCCCATTTCTTCCCTTTGTCCCTTTACTTGAAACTAGTGGTTTTGTTTACCATCAACAGTTGATGCTTTTCTTGATTTCTACCTTCGTCGATTTAAGCATCGCGAAGAGCTTGGAATCGTTTCCATTATCCCTTGCATATTATAGTTCATCACGAAGTTCTACTAACTTGGTGATGGTGACTAGAGAATTTTTTTCAATCACTATTTTATCTGGAAGATTAACTCCCACTTGATTCAAGCGATTGTAGTACCCAGACAATCTGAGCACATGCTCACTGCTTGAGCTATTCTCCTCCATCTTTTAGCTATAGAACTTGTTGGAGACTTCATATCTCCCAACTCAGGTATTTTCTTGAAATATTAACTTCAACTCCTGGAACATCTCATATGTTCCATGACGTTGAAAACGCCTTTGAAGTCCCGATTCTAAGCCGTTAAGCATGGTGCACTAAACTATCAAGTAGTCATCATATTGAGCAAGCCAAACGTTCAGAACGTCTGCATCTGCTCCTGCAATAGGTCTGTCACCTAGCGGTGCATCAAGGACATAATTCTTCTGTGCAGCAATGAGGATAATCCTCAGATCACGGATCCAATCCGCATCATTGCTACTAACATTTTTCAACTTAGTTTTCTCTAGGAACATATAAAAATTAAATGGGGAGCAACATCGCGAGCTATTGATCTACAACATAGATATGCTAATACTACCAGGACTAAGTTCATGATAAACTAAAGTTCAATTAATCATATTACTTAAGAACTCCCACTTAGATAGACATCCCTCTAATCATCTAAGTGATCACTTGATCCAAATCAACTAAACCATAACCGATCATCACGTGAAATGGAATAGCTTTCAATGGTGAACATCATTATGTTGATCATATCTACTATATGATTCACGCTCGACCTTTCGGTCTCAGTGTTCCGAGGCCATATCTGCATATGCTCGGCTCGTCAAGTTTAACATGAGTATTCTGTGTGTGCAAAACTGGCTTGCACCTGTTGTAGATGGACGTAGAGCTTATCACACCCGATCATCACGTGGTGTCTGGGCACAACGAACTTTGGCAACGGTGCATACTTAGGGAGAACACTTTTATCTTGAAATTTAGTGAGAGATCATCTTATAATGCTACCGTCAAACAAAGCAAGATAAGATGCATAAAAGATAAACATCACATGCAATCAATATAAGTGATATGATATGGCCATCATCATCTTGTGCTTGTGATCTCCATCTCCGAAGCACCGTCATGATCACCATCGTCACCGGCGCGACACCTTGATCACCATCGTAGCATCATTGTTGTCTCGCCAATCTTATGCTTCCACGACTATCGCTACCGCTTAGTGATAAAGTAAAGCATTACAACGCAATTGCATTGCATACAATAAAGCGACAACCATATGGCTCCTGCCAGTTGCCGATAACTCGGTTACAAAACATGATCATCTCATACAATAAAATTTAGCATCACGTCTTGACCATATCACATCACAACATGCCCTACAAAAACAAGTTAGACGTCCTCTACTTTGTTGTTGCAAGTTTTACGTGGCTGCTACGGGCTGAGCAAGAACCGTTCTTACCTACGCATCAAAACCACAACGATAGTTTGTCAAGTTGGTGTTGTTTTAACCTTCACAAGGACCAGGCGTAGCCACACTCGGTTCAACTGAAGTTGGAGAAACTGACAACCGCCAGCCACCTGTGTGCAAAGCACGTCGGTAGAACCAGTCTCGCGTAAGCGTACGCATAATGTCGGTCCGGGCCGCTTCATCCAACAATACCGCCGAACCAAAGTATGACATGCTGGTAAGCAGTATGACTTATATCGCCCACAACTCACTTGTGTTCTACTCGTGCATATAACATCAATGCATAAAACCTGGCTCTGATGCCACTGTTGCAGAACGTAGTAATTTCAAAAAAATTCCTACGCACCGCAAGATCATGGTGATGCATAGCAACGAGAGGGGAGAGTGTTGTCCACGTACCCTCGTAGACCTAAAGCGGAAGCGTTAGCACAACGCGGTTGATGTAGTCGTACGTCTTCACAGCGGGACCTATCAGGCACCGAAACTACGGCACCTCCGAGTTCTAGCACACGTTCAGCTCGATGACGATCCCCGGACTCCGATCCAGCAGAATGTCGGGGAAGAGTTCCGTCAGCACGACGGCGTGGTGACGATCTTGATGTTCTACTGTCGCAGGGCTTCGCCTAAGCACCACTACAATATTATCGAGGACTATGCTGGAGGGGGGCACCGCACACGGCTAAAAGATCAATGATCAACTGTTGTGTCTATGGGGTGCCCCCTGCCCCCGTATATAAAGGAGCAAGGGAGGAAGGCGGCCGGCCTAGGAGGAGGGCACGCCAAGGGGGGAGTCCTACTCCCACCGGGAGTAGGAGAGAAGGAAAGAGGGGGAGAGGAACAAGGAAAAGGGGGCTGCACCCCTTGTACAATTCAGACCAGAGGGGGGCGCGCCTCCTTCCTTTTGGCCTCTCTCCTCTATTCCCGTATGGCCCAATAAGGCCCATATACTCCCCGGCGAATTCCCGTAACTCTCCGGTACTCCGAAAAATACCCGAATCACTCAGAACCTTTCCGATGTCCGAATATAGTCATTCAATATATCGATTTTTATGTCTCGACCATTTCGAGACTCCTCGTCATGTCCCCGATGTCATCCGGGACTCTGAACTCCTTCAGTACATCAAAACTCATAAACTCATAATATAACTGTCATCGAAACCTTAAGCGTGCGGACCCTACAGGTTCGAGAACAATGTAGACATGACCGGGACACGTCTCCGGTCAATAACCAATAGCGGAACCTGGATGCTCATATTGGCTCCCACAATTCTACGAAGATCTTTATCGGTCAAACCGCATAACAACATACGTTGTTCCCTTTGTGATCAGTATGTTACTTGCCCGAGATTCGATCGTCGGCATCTCAATACCTAGTTCAATCTCGTTACCGACAAGTCTCTTTACTCGTTCCGTAATACATCATCTCGCAACTAACTCATTAGTTGCAATGCTTGCAAGGCTTAGGTGATGTGCATTACTGAGAGGGCCCAGAGATACCTCTCCGACAATCGGAGTGACAAATCCTAATCTCGAAATACGCCAACCCAACAAGTACCTTCGGAGACACCTGTAGAGCACCTTTATAATCACCCAGTTACGTTGTGACGTTTGGTAGCACACAAAGTGTTCCTCCGGTAAACGGGAGTTGCATAATCTCATAGTCATAGGAACATGTATAAGTCATGAAGAAAGCAATAGCAACAAACTAAACGATCAAGTGCTATGCTAACGGAATGGGTCAAGTCAATCACATCATTCTCCTAATGATGTGATCCCGTTAATCAAATGACAACTCATGTATATGGTTAGGAAACATAACCATCTCTGATCAACAAGCTAGTCAAGTATAGGCATACTAGTGAGACTTTGTTTGTCTATGTATTCACACATGTATTATGTTTCCGGTTAATACAATTCTAGCATGAATAATAAACATTTATCATGATATTAGGAAATAAATAATAACTTTATTATTGCCTCTAGGGCATATTTCCTTCACCGCCAACTCTCCTTATGCATCCAAGGCCCCAACGAGTCGACTCGTGACTATCTTACGCGCTGGGCCGAGTTGCGCAACTCATGTGAGGGTGTGCACGAGGTGCAGGCCATCGAGTACTTCACTGTCGGGTGCCGAGAGGGCACGCTCCTCAAGCACAAGCTTCTCTGCGACGAGTCGACGACCCTCGACGAACTGCTAATCATAGCAGACAAGTACGCCACGGCCGACTCCTCCATGAAGGTGGAGATTCAAGTCAACGTATCGGACAAGGTGGCCCCTCAAGCTCCTCGGACCCCGGCTGGTGACTCCAGTCGGTGACAGCAACCGAACGATAACAAGCGCAAGGCCATGTAGCCGGTTTTCCACGAGCCGGCAGGTGGCGACAGTTGAAGATCAGCAGCCAAAAGGGCCGCCTCCTCCCAAGCGCCAGAAGGGTGGCAAGCCCAACTGGCTGCCCACTTTCTCGTATGAGCAGACTCTTGATGCAACTTGCAAGTTCCATAGCGGTGCGAAGCCGTCCAATCACACTACTCGGAAGTGCCACTGTCTCACCAGGATCGCCAAGGGCGACAGACTCCAGCCTCCTCCACCAGCCGGCCGCCCGCCTCCTCCTCCTCAGCAGTTGGCGGCCCGGTCAGTCGGTGCCATACAAGATGATTATCCCGAGGAGCATGGGGCCTACGTCATGTTCACCAGTGTGGCCGACGACAGGCGCAGTAGACGG
Source organism: Triticum urartu (assembly GCF_003073215.2). Classification (NCBI taxonomy): domain Eukaryota; kingdom Viridiplantae; phylum Streptophyta; class Magnoliopsida; order Poales; family Poaceae; genus Triticum; species Triticum urartu. The sequence continues at coordinate 132,891,855 of NC_053026.1, forward strand.
CAGCAGCAACAGCTAGAAGTGAATGCAGTAGCATCAGAGACCCCCGAGTTCATGCTTTGGTCGGAGAAGCCCATCAGCTGGAGCAGAGCTGACCACCCGGAGGTAATGCCAAACCCCGGCTCTTATGCCTTGGTGTTGGATGCCACGTTTGCCACAGAGAGGCGAGCTGCTCGCTTCTCCCGAGTCCTGATAGATGGTGGCAACAGCATCAACATTCTATACAAAGATACCATGGAGAAGTTGGGGATCAAGCAGAGACATCTTCAGCCCGGCCGAACTGTTTTCCATGGCATAGTTCCTGGCCTTTCTTGCTCACCAATCGGCAAGACTTAGATAGATGTCCTATTCAGGGACAAAAGTCATTTCTGTCGAGAGCCAGTCTGGTTTGAAGTGGTGGACCTTGAGAGCCCTTATCATGCATTACTTGGCCGGCCTGCCCTGGCCAAGTTCATGGCAGTTCCCCACTATGCTTACCTAAAGATGAATATGCCGAGCTCCAAGGGGATCCTGACCATAGCAGGAGACTACAAGAAGTCATCTGCCTGCGCTGCAGAGAGCAGCCGGTTGGCCAAGTCCTCGTGATCGCAGCAGAGAAGCAGCTCCTTCACCGGGTTGTGGCAATGGCAGGCAAGTAGCCGGAAATGTCACCCCACCCCAAGGAGTCGGAAGCCGAGGGCTCGTTCAAGCCGGCCAAAGAAACAAAGAAGATACCCTTGGACCCGGAGCACCCGGAGAGGTACGATGTCATAGGCGCAAACCTTGATAGTAAATAGGAAGGCGAGCTCGTCGATTTCCTCCATGAGAATCGGGACATCTTCGCATGGTCCCCCAAGGACATGCTGGGTGTTCCGACGGATTTCGCCGAGCACAAGCTACATGTCCGACCTGATGCCAAGCCAGTCCGGCAGCCCTTGTGCCGCCTGTCAGAAGAGAAAAGAAGAGTTGTTGGAGAAGAGATAGCCCGGCTTCTGGAAGCCGGCTTCATCATGGAGGTGTTCTTTCCAGAATGGTTAGCCAACCCGGTCCTAGTGCTGAAGAAGAACAAGCAGTGGCGCATGTGTATTGATTATACTAGCCTCAACAAAGCATGCCCCAAAGACCCATTTGCTCTGCCAAGAATCGACCAAGTGATTGACTCTACAGCCGGATGCGAGCTCTTGAGTTTTTTGGATGCATACTCCGGGTATCACCAGATCAAGCTGAACCCGGCCGACAGGCTGAAGACCGCCTTCATCACGCCATTCGGAGCCTTCTGTTACCTGACCATGACGTTCGGCTTCAGAAATGTCGGCGCCATGTTTCAACGATGCATGCAGAAGTGTCTCCTCAAGCAACTTGGCAGAAACGCTCATGTCTATGTGGACGATGTGGTGGTGAAGACGGAGAAGCGTGGGATGCTACTAGAAGATCTCAAGGAGACCTTTGAGAATCTGCGCCAATTTCAGATCAAGATCAACCCGGAGAAATGCGTCTTTGGAGTACCAGCTGGCCAGCTTCTTGGTCTCAGAGCATGGCATAGAGTGCGACCCTGTGAAGATCAAGGCCATCGAGAGGATGGAGGTGCCCACCCGACTATTGGACGTGCAAAAATTCACCGGCTGCTTGGCATCCATCAGCCGTTTCATCAGTCGGCTGGGCGAGAAGGCACTTCCCCTATATCAGCTCATGAAGAAGACCACTTTTTCGAGTGGAACGACAAGGCGGGTGAAGCTTTTCTCCAGCTCAAGAAAATGTTGACCACCCCGCCTGTCCTGGCGGCCCCGACTCCTAAGGAGCCCATGCTCCTCTACATTGCCGCTACCAACCGGGTGGTCAGCACAGTCATAGTGGTGGAACGCAAGGAAGAAGGCAAAGCCCTACCAGTCCAAAGGCCTGTGTATTACCTAAGCGAAGTATTATCCGCTTCCAAGCAGAACTATCCCCACTACCAAAAGATGTGTTATGGCGTGCACTTTGGTGCCAAGAGGCTGAAGCCATACTTCCAAGAGCACCCAATCATTGTGGTCTTCACAGCTCCGCTTGCCGAGATCATTGGAAGTCGAGATGCCTTGGGCCGAGTGGCCAAATGGACAATAGATTTGGCCCCCTACACCATCTACTACCAGCCTCGCACCGCCATCAAGTCACAAGCACTGGCCGAGTTTCTCGTCGACTGGGCCGAGACCCAGTACCTGCCGTCAGCGCCAGATTCCACCCATTGGCGGATGCATTTTGATGGTTCAAAAATGCGCACCGGTTTAGGAGCCGGCATCATCCTCACCTCTCCCAAAGGCGACAAGCTCAGATATGTGTTGCAAATTCACTTTGCCGCCTCCAACAACGTAGCTGAATATGAGGCGCTTATACACGGGCTCCGGCTTGCCAAGGAACTCGGCATTCGCCGGATCCTGTGCTATGGAGACTCCGACTTGGTGGTCCAGCAGTCATCGGGCGACTGGGACGCCAAGGATGCAAATATGGCCAGCTACCGCTTCCTCGTATAGCAACTCAATGGATACTTCGAAGGGTGCGAGTTCCTCCACGTGCCAAGAAATGACAATGAGCAAGCCAACGCCTTGGCATGAATTGGCTCCACCCGGCAAGCAATACCAGTCGGCGTCGCCCTGCAACGCCTCCTCAAGCTGTCTGTTAAACCATCGCCAGAGTCAGATTCCATCTTTGTGCCGGCTCCTCCTGAAATAGTCGGATCCGACTTAAGAGCCCCAGTAGCCAGCACGGGAACTTCGGCAGGCGGCCCGGGGACTACAACAGTCGCACCTGGCCTTGGGACCTCAGAGCCCGACCCGGGACTGCAGCAGTCGGCCCGGGGACTTCATCAATTCAGCAAGCGGCGGCCGACTCCAACCACCGCCTCCTAGCCCAACCGCCCCCGTTCAAGTAGCAGTCCTGGCAGTCGAAGAAATTGCAACACCTTCATGGGCCCACCCCATCCTCAACTTCTTGGTGAACAAAAAACTGTCGACTGATGAGATCTCGGCCTGGCAGGCAGGCAGCAGCGTACACAATCATCAACAGAGAACTTGTGAGGCGCAGTGTCACTAGTGTCTACCAGCGCTGCATGGAGCCGGAGCAAGGCCAAGCAATCCTCAAAGATATCCATCAAGGCGAGTGTGGTCACCACATGGCTTCAAGAGCACTTGTTGCCAAAGCTTTTCGCCATGGTTTTTTTTGGCCGACTGCTCTAGAAGACGCCAAAGACTTGGTCCGGAAATGCAAAGGGTGCCAGAAGTTCTGCTCCAAGCCTCATCAGCCGGCTTCTGCACTCAAGACTATCCCCAGCCTGGCCCTTTGCTGTCTGAGGCCTGGACATGGTGGGACCATTCAAAACAGCACGACGTGGCATGACTCATCTGCTTGTCGCAGTGGACAAGTTCACCAAGTGGATAGAAGCAAAACCAATCAAGAAATTGAATGCTCCGACTGCTGTGACTTTCATCTCCGACATCACCATCTGGTATGGCATACCACACAACATCATCACCGACAATGGCACAAACTTTGCCAAAGGCGCCTTGGCACGTTTATGCGCAACGCAGGGCATCCGACTGGACTTAGCGTCTGTAGCCCATCCACAGTCAAACGGCCAAGTGGAGCGAGCAAACGGCCTTATTTTGTCCGGCATCAAGCCCCGACTGGTCGAGCCTTTGGAGCATTCGGCCGGCTACTGGCTCGACGAGCTGCTGACCGTCCTCTGGAGTCTGCGCACAACCCCGAACAAGTCAACCGGCTTCACTCCTTTTTTCCTCGTCTACGGTGCCGAAGCCGTCATCCCGATGGACATAGAATTCGACTCCCCTTGAGTCACCATGTACACCAAAGAGGAGGCAGAAGAAGCACGACAAGATGGCATCGATCTGCTAGAAGAGGGTCGGCTGTTGGCACTCAGCCGGTCCACCATCTACCAGCAGAGTCTGCGCCGATACTACAACTGAAAGTTCAAGATAAGATCCTTCCAAGAAGGAGACCTTGTGCTCCGGCTGATCCAGCGAACAGCCGGCCAGCACAAGCTCTCAGCACCTTGGGAAGGCCCCTTCATCATCAGCAAGGTGTTGGGAAACGACTCCTACTACCTCATCGATGCTCAGAAGCCTCGAGCACGCAAAAGAGGTGACTCCGGCAAGGAGACAGAGCGACCATGGAATGTGAATCTCCTTCGAAGGTTTTAAAGTTAAAAGCAGTATGTATCACGTCAACTTTTGTATTAAGTACGAAGACTCTGGGTCCCCCGAGAAGAGCTCGGGGATTGCCCTCTTTTATCTATATGATAAGTATTACGCATGTCATTTGTGTTATCCCATTAGACCGTCTGGCACCGGGTTCGACTAGTCGACCGGGGGACTTGCCGCTTTGTACTATGAAATGCTTCCTGCAGCCGGACAAGTAGTGTGTTGGCACCTTAGCTTTCTCCTGCCAGAGGCCACAGGTCGCAGAGAGACTGCTCGGTCGGCGGGAGCTAAGGCAAAAAGGGCGTCTGCATGAAAAATGGCTAAGGACCTAAAGCATACACATAGTCCAAGCCGGCTTCTCGCCTCATCGACCGGCTGCCGAGCAGCTGGCCAGCCGGTTTCTACTTAACTTGCCAGAAAACTCTAGTTGGCTAAGTAGTTGCCTTCCCGAAAGTGGCTAAGTACTTGACCTAGCCACAGTCCGCAGAGCGGCTGTTCAGCTGGCAAGACGGCAACTAAGGGAAGGCGGCAAAGGAAAAAAGCCAAAAGAGCAGAAGGCAAGGAAAGATAGAACTCAGATAAGATATTTACACATCAAAAGGCCCTTGGCCGATATTCAATAGAAGTTTGAAATACACCAAGTGGGTGGGATTGTGCGAAATTAACAAAGTTGTTGAGGCCAATAAGCAGGAAGAAGTAAAGGTAAATAGCAGCCTAGGAAGCAGTAGACGGAGTCGGCGGAATGGCGGAGTCGGTGGTGCCGGCTGGTTGGGAGGCCGGCTGGTCGGTCTCCGCTTGGTCGCCCTCAGCAGCAGTCGGCTCGCTCGGGCGCGGCTCGTTGCTCGAGGCACGATCGAGTTGAGGCTGGTCGTCCGCTTCGACCTCTGGTGCCTCCTCTTCACCTTCCTCCTCCTCTTTGTCTTCTCCCTCGTGGCTGGAATCGATCACCTTGGCCGAGTCCTCGCCATCCTCCGGGTTCAGCCCAAACCACTCCAGTGGTGCTTCGGCACCATTCTCGGCTAGCTCCGGGATGAAGACGCCGGTGTCGGTGTACTCGGCGATTGCTGTCGCCCGCCTGACAAGCTCACCCTCCACTGCCGCCAGCTCCTCCTGGGCTTCCTGGCGAAACATGGTCAACTGGGCTAGATTTAGCCTAGGATACCATGCCTTGACGAACTCCAAGGCCCTGCGTGCTCTGGCCCGAGCCGAGGAGCCTTTCCACGCCTCAAGGCGGCCGGCCGCCACCTCCAGCCAGTCGGCAGTCCGGCTGGGGGTGCGCGGAGCCGGCATGTCGGGCCACAGGGCAGCGATTGCCTGGGCGCCGACACGCTAAAGGTGGCGCAGCATCCGATGAGTCGGCTGAAGACGAGCCTGGATGCTGAGAAGCTGCTCGCGAAGAGTGCGAGGGGCATTGGCGGCGATCTCCTTCTTCTGCCCTTCGTCCTTCGCGGTCGGCCTCAATAGCCTGGTTGGCGGCACCAGAGTGACCTGGGAAGAAGTCTGCCAGGACAAAAAAGCAAAGAGTCAGAACAGAAATGAGAAGTCAGCTTGATCAGAAGCCAGCGGTTTGAAGAAAGAATAAAGAAGGCGGCTTATCGTCGACCATGTCCTCGGTCTCGCCAAAGCCGGGCGTCAGCATCGCCTCCTTGTCGGTCCAGGTGGAGCGCTCGATCTTGAACTCAGCAAGGAGACCCGCCTCCTTGTCCTCCGCCTCCTTCTGAGCCTTCTTGAGAAGCTCCGCCTGCTCCGCCAGTTGCACGACCAGCCGGTCGCGCTCTTCGGCCAGCTTGCTGCAGTTCACCTCCTTGGAACGCAGCGCGGTGTTGGCTTCACCCAGCTTCCGTTGAAGGGTGGCGTTGTCCTCTGCAAAAAGTAGAAAAAGAAAGGACGTCAACAATCAGCGAAGAAAGATGAAGTTGCCAGGAAGATCCGGCCCGACTACTCAGCAGTCGGCCCGAATCTCGGGGACTACAGCCCGCAGATGCGCCAGCGCGCCCTCGTGGAGAAAGAATAATACTTACACCGGCTCTCCGACAAGTCGATGGCACGTTGATCCAACTCCTGGACTCTGGAGTTGAAGGCGGTCGCACGGAGGTTATGATAGTCCTGCAGCAAAGATATTAGTACTCGAAGCTTGCTAATTAAAGTTCTGGGCCGCCTGCTCAGCAGCCGGCCCGAAACTCGAGGACTACACCTAGTAGGTGCACTAGCGCACCCCCACGAAGCAATACAAGAATTAAAAACGAAGAAGCAAGAAGCGTACCCGGATGGCCTCTCGCGATTCCAGAAACGCCTTGTTGCAGAGCTTGAGAGTGTCGGCCTCAACGCGGAGTTTGGCTTGAACGTCCAGGTTCGCCTTGTTCAGAGGGCCCGTCCAGCCTCCCTGCACCCACCCAGTGGGAGCGGCGCTGGTCGCCTCGGTGTCCGGGATCGAGGAGCTTGCAGTGCCGGTCTTCAGCGGGCATGGCGCCGAGGCCACCTTTGTGAGCCGGCGGCATAAGGGTGTGTGGACCCCGGGAGTCGGGCCCGTCACCATCTTGTTTCCGGCTGGTGGCGCCGGTGGGTCAGCTGGCTGCTTGTCTCGCGCCTCCTTAGAAGGTGGTGGCGGGGGCACGATTACGTCCGGCATGGCGACGTCGCTGCTGTCACTCTCCATGATAGGGTGCTCACCACCGGTTTCCCCAGTCTGCGCCACGAACTCCGATGGTGGCGGCGCAGAGTTCAGGGGGATAACAAACATCGTCGACTGACGGCGTGCGGCTTCCTTGGCCTGTTCCTTCGCCACGGCGGCGGCCTCCGCCCTATCTGCCTCCACCTTCTCCGGGCGGGCGGCTTCCTGCTCCTCGCGCGCCTCCCGCGCGTTCCGCTCCATCGCCTCCCGGAGGTCGGTGGCTGGATCAATCCGCCGGGTGGTGGTGGAAGTCTCCGAAGACCCCACGATGGAGGCGGCGGCCGACTTCTCAAGAGAGAGCGGGGCCCTAGATCAAGGGAAACAAAGCGAAGAAACTCAAACAAGATCAGCAAGGAAGGAGAAAGTACGAGAGGAAGGCAGTACTTACGCGGAAACCAGCTGCGGCTCCTTCACCGCCTTGCGGAAGCGGATGGCTTTCGCGGCCGCTTCATCCCGCTTGGTCGCCACGGCCGAGCCCTTGGGCTTCTTCGGTCGGCTGCCGAACAGGCTCGGCGCGGCCCTGCACTTATGCTCATCACCTCGGGCTGCCGGCGCGGCAGACGAGCCCACGCCCTGCTGGTCGGACCCCGGCTGGCAGCGCGGGACGACTTCCCCCATGTCGTCCCCTGGCCAGTCCTCGAGGCCGGCTCCGAGCCCTTAGCCACCTGTTGCGCCGCCCCCTCCCTCGGCATCGTCCTCCAAGTCCGCCGCCCCCAAGTCAGGGTCATCCACGTCGCTCTCCGCCCGGTCGGGGAGAAAATGACGCTTCGGCCCCGCGGCGCCGGCTGCCGGCTGGAGGAGGGAGATCTGTTCAAAGAGCCGGTTGGTCAGGTTAGACAAACGGAACTCAGCAAAAATAAAGAGAGAGAGAGAGAGAGAGAGAAGGAAAGGAAATTTACCATAGGCGGGGGGTTGGCGCGAGAATACGGCTCCTTGCCGAACCGCCACTCTTCCGTGATCTTGCAGTTCGCAAGGTAGTTCACCATATGAGCTACCTCTACGTGAGGCATCTCCTTGGTGCACAGCCTGCTTGGGTCCCGATGCCCGCTCATCTGACAGATCATGTGAGGGCGGCCCTGGAGCAGGAGCACCCGGTGCGCCACGAAGGTGGACAGCAAATCGGGCCTGGTCAGGCCCTCCGACTGTACCAACACCCGGAGTCGCGCGATGGCGGCGGCTACAGATGGCGATAGTGTGTTGGCCCGGTACGACTAGTTGGACCGCCTCCCAGCCGGCGGGCCGACAACGTAAGCCAGCAGGTTGACCCAGTCACCCTCCGCGAAGATGCTCTTCATGTAGAAGTACGACTGCTGCCACATCTTCACCGACTGGATCAGCGTGATGGGAGGAAATGGATTGTCGCCTCCCGGCCTGCGCACCGCGATGAAGGCGCCGCATTGAGCTGGCACACTCGGACAACGGTGCCGAACTTGGTGTAGAAAAACTCCCCCCAAAGCTCGATAGTGGGGAGGATGCCGAGGAAGCCTTCGCACAGAGTGACGAAGGCGGACAGCAGCACCATCGTGTTCGGGGTGAGGTTGTGCGGCTGGAGGTTGTAGAATTCGGGGAAGGCCCGGAAGAAGCCGCTCGTCGGCAGGCCGAGGCCACGCAGGCAGTGTGAGAGGAAGACGACCCGCTCACCCTCCTCCGGCGCCAGTGAGATCTCCCCCTCCGGCGCGAGGTGAACCCTCACGTAGTCCCTGCTGGGAAGCCTCCGTGTCTGGCAGAGGAAGTCGACGTGGTCTTCGAGAACTGTGGAGCCGTCCTAGGCTCCGGTGCGCGCCATGGGGATGAGGGGTTGACGGATGAACTCGACGGAGACGAACTGCGGTAGCGCTTCGGCGGGGCTCGGGGCGCTGCGGCGAGAAGAAGAAGGAGGGGGGAGAGTGGGGTGGAGGGGCGCGTGTGCTTCGCCGCTCCCTCTCCCCCTACTTATAGCCTATGGGCTACGAAGCCGAGGGGGTGGGCATGGGATCGTGGGATTAACTGTGCCCATGACCCCACGCTCCCGCCGTTACCGCGCGGGTACTGCCCGCAGTAGCTCCGCGAGGGAAACCAACCACCCGCCTCGGCCACAGCAGATCCGCTCGCAGCCCGAGGCCCGGTGGTGGCGGGTCCGGCCTGCAGTCGCGTCCCGTCATGCGCGTGGGCTGGCAGGTCGACTCGGCTGGCCGGTGCCATGTGGCACGCCCACGACGGACGGCGGGCAGAGAAGCTTAGCAAGCACGCCACCTGGTTCCCGCCGATGCATTCGAAATCCCAGAAGGATCCGACTGGATGTATCTGACTCCTGCCGACCGGCTCCCTAGAAGTCGGATGGAGTTTCCTTCAGAGCACCCGGAGGAGGAAACTGTTGAGGCTCCCCAGCTCCCCGAACCGTGGCCCCTCACCAGCTTCGGGGACTACTATCGGAGTAATGGGCCACGGGTAGCCTAACCCGAGCCCCTGAACCTTTCAAGACAACGGGGCTGGCTGCGCCCCTCAAGACGTCAAGATAGATCTCCGCCTTCTGGCGGTCGGTTGGCCGAGCGGCCGACTGGCCAAAGGCGGCCGAGTTCCAAAAGACGGCATCCGACTCCTAGTGAGCGGCCTCCAGACAGGCTGGCCCCTAGCAGCCGGCCCGTGGCGCCCTCAAAGTCTGCACCCTCATCAAGGAGACAAGACAGGGTATGGCTACAGCGTAGCCCATCCCCCCGAATCCAGGGCCGGGCGTGGCCACAGTGCCCCGTACAGGCGGAGATCTCCGCACGATGCGACATTGTTGCCTCTCCCCCCCCCCAAACGTCACCCCTAACAGGCGGAGCCCTATTCCCACGACGGCCTGCCGGTACGACTCGCAGGCGGTGGGCCCTACCAGGCAGTGAGAGCCCTGAAGACAGAGGAAGCCAGGGCAGTCGGACCTAGGGGAAGCCGGCTTCCAGCAGGCGGCTTATCCCTCCCTCGGGCCCCGTGCGCCATCAACCAGATGGGACGCGGCGTGGCTACAGTAATCGCCCACCAGGCGGCGGGACTGTAGCCACGCTCCCCCGACCAAGCCTGTGTCATTAGCATCACGACTACAGTGATCAGTAGCCGGCAAGACCCGCGAGCGGCGGGAGCGGCCTGTCGGCTCCGTACCAGACCAGTCGGCTGGGCCCACCAGGCGGCGGGCCCCAGCAGTCGGCGGAGAAGCCGGCGGTCGAAGGCACTGATAGTCGGGTCCTACACCCGACAAATTACCAATGTACCCCTGGGAGGGGTAGGCCTATATAAACCCCCAGGGCACCCATGCAAAGGGTTCCAACCCGTTAGAACTAGACTCACACCTAGAGGAGGAGAGAGCGTGCCTGCCTTCTTCCACCACTAGCAAATAGCTCAAGGAGAACCATTGTACCACTAGCTCCTTAGTGATCATGCGGAGACCCCGCAGAGCAGGACTAGGGGTGTTATCTCCTAGGAGAGCCCCGAACCTGGGTAAAGTGCGTCGGCGTTCATGTCTACGCCTCATCCCGCTTCCAGGCACCGGCAACGTTCTACTCGCTCCCACCATGATAAGCCATCCTTTGGCATATGTCGCACCCAACCCCCGACAAGAGTGGTACGGTAATCCTGTTCTGGAAGTCATGTTACTTGACCATGATGAACCTACGAACTATGAGGAAGCGATGATGAGCCTAGATTCTGCGAAATGGCATGGGGCCATGAAATCTTAGATGGGATCCATGTATGAGAACAAAGTGTGGACTTTGGTTGACTTGCCCGTTGATCGACAAGCCGTCGAGAATAAATGGATCTTCAAGAAGAAGACTGACGCTGACGGCAATGTTACTGTCTACAAAGCTCGACTTGTTGCGACGGGTTTTTGACAAGTTCAAGGAGTTGACTATGGTGAGACCTTCTCACCCGTAGTGATGCTTAAGTCCATCTGAATCATGTTAGCAATTGCCGCATTTTATGATTATGAAATTTGGCAAATGGATGTCAAAACTGCATTCCTTAATGGATATCTTAAAGAAGAGTTGTATATGATGCAACCAGAAGGTTTTTTCGATCCAAAAGGTGCTAACAAAGTGTGCAAGCTCCAGCGGTCCATTTATGGACTGGTGCAAGCCTCTCGAAGTTGGAATATACGCTTTGATAGTGTGATCAAAGCATATGGTTTTATACGGACTTTTGGAGAAACCTGTATTTACAAGAAAGTGAGTGGGAGCTCTGTAGCATCTCTGATATTATATGTAGATGACATATTGTTGATCGGAAATGATACTGAATTTCTGAATAGCATAAAAGGATACTTGAATAAGAATTTTTCAATGAAAGACCTCGGTGAAGCTGCTTATATATTGGGCATCAAGATCTATAGAGATAGATCAAGACGCTTACTTTGACTTTCACAAAGCACATACCTTGGATCAAGCAAATAAAGGGTTCTTGCATGTGTTACAAGGTGTGAAGTTGAGTCAGACTCAATGCCCGACCACTACAGAAGATAGAGAGAAAATGAAAGTCATTCCCTATGCTTCAGCCATAGGTTCTATCATGTATGCAATGTTGTGTACCAGACCTGATGTGTGCCTTGCTATTAGTTTAGCAGGGAGGTACCAAAGTAATCCAGGAGTGGATCACTGGACAGCGGTCAAGAACATTCTGAAATACCTGAAAAGGACTAAGGATATATTTCCCGTTTCTGGAGGTGACAAAGAGCTCGTCGTAAACGGTTACGTCGATGCAAGCTTTGACACTGATCCGGATGACTCTAAGTCACAAATCAGATACGTGTTTTTAGTAAATGGTGGAGCTGTCAGTTGGTGCAATTCCAAGAAGAGTGTCATGGCGGGATCTACGTGTGAAGCGGGGTACATAGCTGCTTCGGAAGCAGCAAATGAAGGAGTCAGGATGAACGAGTTCATATCCGATCTAGGTGTCATACCTAGTGCATCGGGTTCAATGAAAATCTTTTGTGACAATATTGGTGCAATTGCCTTGGCAAAGGAATCCAGATTTCACAAGAGAACCAAGCACATCAAGAGACGCTTCAATTCCATCCGTGATCAAGTCGAGGAGGGAGACATATAGATATGCAAGATACATACGGATCTGAATTTTGCAGACCCGTTGACTAAGCCTCTCTCACGAGCAAAACATGATCAGCACCAAGACTCCATGGGTGTTAGAATCATTACAATGTAACCTAGATTATTGACTCTAGTGCAAGTGGGAGACTGAAGGAAATATGCCCTAGAGGCAATAATAAAATTGTTATTTATATTTCCTTATATCATGATAAATGTTTATTATTCATGCCAGAATTGTATTAACCGGAAACTTAGTACAGGTGTCAATACATAGACAAATAGAGTGTCACTAGTATGCCTCCACTTGACTAGCTCGTTGAATCAACGATGGTTATGTTTCCTAACCATAGACATGAGTTGTCACTTGATTAACGGGATCACATCATTAGAGAATGATGTGATTGACTTGACCCATCCATTAGCTTAGCATGATGATCGTTTAGTTTGTTGCTATTGCTTTTTCCATAACTTATACATGTTCCTATGACTATGAGATCATGCAACTCCCGAATACCGAAGGAACACTTAGTGTGCTATCAAACGTCACAACGTAACTGGGTGACTATAAAGATTCTCTACAGGTGTCTCCGATGGTATTTGTTGAGTTGGCATAGATCGAGATTAGGATTTGTCACTCCGAGTATCGGAGAGGTATCTCTGGGCCCTCTCGGTGCACATCACTATAAGCCTTGCAAGAAATGTAACTAATGAGTTAGTTACGGGATGATGCATTACGAAACGAGTAAAGAGACTTGCCGGTAACGAGATTGAACTAGGTATTGAGATACCGACGATCGAATCTCGGGCAAGTAATATACCGATGACAAAGGGAACAACGTATGTTGTTATGCGGTTTGACCGATAAAGATCTTCGTAGAATATGTGGGAGCCAATATGAACATCGAGGTTCCGCTATTGGTTATTGACCGGAGACGTGTCTCGGTCATGTCTACATAGTTCTCGAACCCGTAGGGTCTGCACGCTTAACGTTCGGTATTATGAGTTTATGTGTTTTGATGTACCGAAGGTAGTTCGGAGTCCCGGATGTGATCAAGGACATGACGAGGAGTCTCAAAATGGTTGAGACATAAATATCGATATATTGGATGACTATGTTTGGACATCGGAAAGGTTTCGAGAGAGTTCGGGCATATACCGGTGTACCGGGGGGTTATCGGAACCCCCGGGGAGTAAATGGGCCTTAATGGGCCATAGTGGAAAGGAGGAGGAGGCGACCAAGGTGGGGGCGCCCCCCCCCCCAAGCCCAATCCGAATTGGGAGAGGGGCGGCCCCCCTTTCCTTCTCTCCTTCTCCCCCTTCCTTCCCTCTCCTACTCCAACTAGGGAAGGGGGAATCCTACTCCCACCGGAAGTAGGACTCCCCCTTTGGGCACGCCTAGGAGGCCGGCCCTCTCCCCCTCCTCCACTCCTTTATATACGCGGGGGGGCACCCCCATAGACACACAAGTTGATCATTGATCTCTTAGCCGTGTGCGGTGCCCCCCTCCACCATAATCCACCTCGGTCATATCGTCATAGTGCTTAGGCGAAGCCCTGTGCCGGTAACTTCATCATCACCGTCATCACGCCGTCGTGCTGACGAAGCTTTCCCTCGACACTCAGATGGATCGAGAGTTCATGGGACGTCACCGAGCCGAACGGGTGCAGATCGCGGAGGTGCCGTACTTTCGGTACTAGGATCGGTCAGAACGTGAAGACGTATGACTACATCAACCGCGTTGTCATAACGCTTCCACTTATGGTCTATGAGGGTACGTGGACAACACTCTTCCTCTCTCGTTGATATGCATCACCATGATAGATCTTGTGTGTGCATAGGAAATTTTTTGAAATTATTGCGTTCCCCAACAATAAGCACAACCTAGCTCCCACCAGCGAGAAGCCACCACCGCGCCCCAAGACTCCAGATCGAAGGGTCGCGTGCACCATGACCCACCAATCCAACCATTATGAGTGCTCATCAAAGCGCGGCGCATGAGCAGCACCAACCATGCAAGATAGCCAGTGCCACCAACCTCTTCCTATCACACACCACAGTGTAGCCCGCGGCAAGCTGCCGGCAGCCACCGTCGCGCCTCGAAGCTTGTCCGTAACACCCCGGATGTAACTTTCCCAATTTGTACTCCAACTCTTGCCATTTCCGGCGTTAAGTTATTTTATTTCTTCGGGTTCGGTTCTTTGTCTCCGTGTGTTGTTATCCTTGTCATGCATCTCATATCATGTCATCATGTGCATTGCTTTTGCATACGTGTTCGTCTCTTGCATTCGAGCATTTTCCCCGTTGTCTGTTTTGCATTTCGGCGCTTCGTTCTCCTCCGGTGGTCATTTCTAGCTTTCTTTCGTGTGTGGGGATTAAACATTTCCGGATTGGACCGAGACTTGCCAAGCGGCCTTGGTTTACTACTGGTAGACCGCCTGTCAATTTTCGTATCATTTGGACTTCGTTTGATACTCCAACGGTTAACCGAGGGACCGAAAAGGCCTCGTGTGTATTGCAGCCCAACACCCCTCCAATTTGGCCCAAAACCCACCTAACTCTGCTCCATCATCTAGATCGTTCGATCACGATCGCGTGGCCGAAAACCGCACCTCATTTGGACTCTCCTAGCTCCCTCTATGCCTATATATATACCCCCTCCCGAAAATCTGGATCTCCTTCTCCTTCCCCTCCGAAACCCTAGATCCATTCGTCTTCGCACGCACCGGACACATCTCGCCACCGACGGACACGTCCGGTCCTCCCCGCCGCCGCCACATGTCGCCGCCCCGTTGGCTGCGCCCGCCGACCCCGCCGCCAGGCCCGGGAGCCCATCTCCGGCCCTCCCCGCCGCCGTTCCGGGCCGAGCCGCCTCGCCACCCGCGCCGCCATCTCCTCCATCTCCGGCCGCTGGCGCCGCCCCGCTCCACCGCCGCCTCGCTCGGCCGGGCTCAGCCGCCCGTCGCCGGCCGGCTCCGCCGCCTCGCCTCGCCGCCCGGGGTCGCCGCACCATCGCCGCTCCTCCCTGCGCCGCTCCGCCGCCTCGGCCCCGCCTCGCCCCTCGCCGTCCGGCGACCTCGCCCCGCCGGCTGCTTCCTCTTTGTCGATGTCCGTCCTCGGCTTCCGCGCCGCCGGTGAACAGTGCCGCGATCCAGATCCGGTTCGGGATGTACAATAAACCCTAGGTCATTTTCGTCTAAGTCCCAGAAATTCCGATCCATGTGCTCATGTTCGCGGCTCCGTAACTTTGCATCCGTAGCTCCGATTCATGCATATAGCATATCAAAATGTTCATCTCAGAGAGTACATCATTTCATTCCATTGCATCATTTTCATTTGAGTTCATCTTGATGCCCGAAATGCTATTAGAAGAGGGCTACTTGAGATAATTGTCAGATCTGCTCCTACATTTAGGTTTTTGTCATTTTTGCCATGATTAATGTGTGCATGATATTCCCTGATGCTCTACATGTGATTTGTTAAGGGTTTTGTCATCTTTCCAGAGGTGCAACCCATATATTTTTGTGATGTGTGTGGTGACTTGTGCAAGCTTGCAAAGTGGTGCACTTGCTAATTTTGTTTTCAGGGACTTAGCATTTCACTAAGTCTTGTAACTGTTTAACTCATGTTGCCATATGTTCATGTTGTTTCCTAGTGATCCGTGCCTCTTTTGAGGATGATCAGTAAGGATGTTTTGTTATTATTGTAGTGCTCTATCCATCCATGTCTTTGTTTGCAATTATGGAGCACTCTAGCTTGAGTCAATCGAGCTCTACTTTTGCTACTTCGTGAATCTGGACAGATTGTCAACTTGTTTGCAATTTTGCCGATGATGTTGTAGTTGATCTGTGCATGCTATGCTATTGTTCTTGCCATGTCTAGCTTGCATTTTGTGCCTTCTTGATGAGTGTATGCTTGTCTTGTCATGACTTGCACCGTAGTGAGTGCATCGAGCTTGTAACATGCCTACTTGAGTTATATTTCAGCATGTACCAGTTTTTCACTAAGTTTGAAAACTGATTATGTTTTTGCTATGTTCACATGCTTGCAATTGTATTTTCTGATCACTTTTGGCTCAAGGTCACTAAAGGAATTTTGTTAAGCTATTTGAGTAGCCCCATGTCATGCTTTACTTTGCCATGTTCGGGTCCTGTAGCATGTAGTTTTGTTGCTCCGAAGAGGGCTACCTGATCTGAAATTCCAGACAAGTGTTAATTTCACTAAGTCTGAGATCTGTTTGTCATATGCATTTTTGCCATGTTTGTTTGAACCTGTTAATGGATGAATTGGCCGTAGCTCAGTGCTAGACTTTTGTTAAGCATCTTGTGTGCATCCCTGCCATGTATTTTGTTGTCATGTTTGGGTGTTGTAGCATGTTCATCTCATTGCATTTAGATGGCTACTTGCTGTAAATCGCAGACCGAAGTCATTTTTGTTTCACTTGCCATTTCCAAACCGTAACTCCGATTCCGGCGTTCTTTATATCGTTTTCAAGCGATTTCATCTCATCTTTCCAGTGGCACACTTGGATTCCCAAGTTGAGGCCAGGTTCATGCATTTCCTGTCATATCTTGTATTTCACATCCCGCATCGCATCCCGCATAGCATACCATCTTTGCATTGTGTTGTTTGAGTTTGCACATGTTTGATTGTATCCTTGTTGCTTGTTTGTCTTGTTTGGGTAGAGCCAGGAGACGAGTTTGCTAACGAGGATCCCGTTGAGTTTGCTTTCGAGGATCCAGTCAACTCTGACAACTGTGCAAGCAAGATGATCATACCCTCGAAATCACTACTATCTTTGCTATGCTAGTTTGCTCGCTCTTTTGCTATGCCATTGCTACGATGCCTACCACTTGCTTGCAAGCCTCCCAAATTGCCATGTCAAACCTCTAACCACCATGTCCTAGCAAACCGTTGATTGGCTATGTTACCGCTTTGCTCAGCC
The DNA here is from genome assembly GCF_003073215.2 of Triticum urartu. NCBI lineage: Eukaryota > Viridiplantae > Streptophyta > Magnoliopsida > Poales > Poaceae > Triticum > Triticum urartu. The sequence continues at coordinate 132,908,688 of NC_053026.1, forward strand.
CCTCTTATAGCGTTGCTAGTTACAGGTGAAGTTTGAAGGCGTTCCTTGTTGGAACATCTTTTATTTACTTGTTGGGATATCATTATATTGCTATGTTATCTTAAAGCACCTATATACTTGGTAAAGGGTGGAAGGCTCGGCCTCTCGCCTAGTGTTTTGTTCCACTCTTGCCGCCCTAGTTTCCGTCATATCGGTGTTATGTTTCCGGATTTTCCGTACCTTACGTGGTTGGGTTATAATGGGAACCCCTTGATTTTTCGCCTTGATTAAAGCTTTTCCAGCAATGCCCAACCTTGGTTCTACCATTCGCCACCTAGCCCTTTTCTTTCCCTTGGGTTCTGCAGACTCAAGGGTCATCTTATTTTAACCCCCCCCCCCCGGGCCAGTGCTCCTCTGAGTGTTAGTCCAACCGAGCGATGTCCGGGGCTACCAGGGGCAACTCTGGGCTAGCCTACCCGACGTCTGGCTCATCTGAGTGTGCCCTGAGAATGAGATATGTGCAGCTCCTATCGGGATTTGTCGGCACATTCGGGCGGTGTTGCTGGTCTTGTTTTAACCTGTCGAAGTGTCTTGAATTACCGAGATACCGAGTCTGATCGGAACGTCTTGGGAGGAGGTCTATTCCTTCGTTGACCGTGAGAGCTTGTCATGGGCTAAGTTGGGACTCCCCTGCAGGGATTGAACTTTCGAAAGCCGTGCCCGCGGTTATGGGCAGATGGGAATTTGTTAATGTCCGGTTGTAGATAACTTGAACCTTAATTTAATTAAAATGAATCAACCGAGTGTGTTACCGTGATGGCCTCTTCTCGGCGGAGTCCGGGAAGTGGACACGGTGTTGGAGTAATGTTTGCGCAGGTTGTTCTCTAGTTTCTCGCTCGTGCTTTGCCTCCTCTTCTCGCTCTCTTTTGCGAATAAGTTAGCCACCATATTTGCTAGTCGCTTGCTGCAGCTCCACATATATATTACCTTGCCATACCGATAAGCTTAAATAGTCTTGATCGCGAGGGTGCGAGATTGCTGAGTCCCTGTGGCTCACAGATTACTATTACACCAGATGCAGGGCCTGATGATTCCGCTCCAGGAGACGCGTATGAGCTCAAGTGGGAGTTCGACGAAGACTCTCAATGTTACTATGTTTCTTTTCCCGATGATCAGTAGTGATGCCCAGTTGGGGGTGATTGGGACCGTGTCGCTTGTTGGGTTATCTTTTATTTTGGCGCCGTAGTCGGGCCTTGAGTGTTTGGATGATGTAATGTTATTTATGTACTTGATTGACGTGGCGAGTGTAAGCCAACTATGTTATCTCCCCTTTCATTATTATATTACATGGGATGTTGTGAAGATTGCCTAACTTGCGACATATGCCTTCAATGTGATTATGTCTCTAAGTCGTGCCTCGACCCGTGGGAGCTATAGTCGCATCGAGGGTGTTACATTGTCGGCACGGCCACGCGGGAGTCATTGGTGTCATAAATGGGCGGCATGGATGCCCCGACCCACCGGCAGCGAGCACCCTAGACAACACCACGAAGCTCCATGCGTCCGTCTATTACCCATCTAGCACCTTTGTTCATTACAGGGCCACTTGTCACGCCAGCGAGCATCCCCTGCCTCATGCCACCTAAGCCCAAGCAACGCCCCTATGCCGTTGTCGGCCACACGGGCTTCACCCGACGACGTCCTGTGGCGGCGGCATGGGGAAGAAGGGGTGGTGGATGGGGTGGCGGCGGCTAGGTTAGAGAGCCACCTGAGTCGCCTTGTGAGAGCGACGCAGGGGTGTTTTCTTCATACCGTCTACCCTACAACACGTGTACAATATTATGCATGCTGCATCACTATCAATATATTCTTACAGGATAGTTTTTCATTATACAATACAAATCGATTTGATTCCACAAAACAAGAGAATACCATAAAATAAAAATAAAAGTAAATAAATTATATAAAAAGTGAGCTATCATATATGCTCACAGTATGGCACCCAATTGTCCACGCCGTTGGCAATGCCTAGAAACCGTTCTGGATCTTATCAATTCATGCATTCCCTTTTGTGGTTTTGGAATATGTTAGCTAAAGCTTCTGATGCGTGCAGATGGAAAAGATAATTAAAGTAGCTAGTCGCCAATGCAAGTAGCCATAGAGAGGGCATCGATCTCTTTCTGTAGCTTCCAGGCCGGTGCTCGCCGCGCTTATCTCACCTGGTCGACAGCTTAGAGTATATGTGCACTGCATAAGATGCCGCGATCCGAGATCGGTCGACTGCAATCTATCGTACATACATGACATCAACTTCACTTGATAGCATTATCCTAAGCCATAGACGTAAAGTTTATGCATGCATGGCCTCTTTATTTAAAATCGAGTCTAGCATATATTGGATCAATAGCATGTCGGATATAACCAGATAATGGGGTAGCTAAACCCGCAAGAACAAAGGGAAAGTTCTAGTTGTACCCTCAAACCAATGTACTCTCTATTCTCACCGTCCATCCTCGCATCAAAATTCATGCACAAAAACTTTTCTTTTTTGTTTCTTCCAAATAAAAGAACATTTCAGCTTGAAACTTTGCAGATAAATATCACACAGGTACTATCATGTGTACAAAAGTTTTTGGATTTTTTTGGCGCAAGATAAATTTTTTAAATGATATAATTTATTTGAAATTTGAATTTAACAAAGTTATGTATCGTCAAAAAATCCTAAATATTTTATATAATGAGTGGCACCTATGTGTAGTTGATTTGCAAAGTTTCAAGGTCAATTGTTCTCCTCTTTGGAAAAAAAAAAGAGAAATTACTTTATAAGGATAGCACGGATCTTGACACCAGCTGAATGGTATAGACAGAGGATACTGGTATGGGGGTACAAAAAATCCACAGTCAAGAGCAAAAAACAATTATAAACCAAGGGGAGATTTGAGCTTCGACTATATGCCTCAAAAATCTGCTGAAGCCCACTATAAGTCTTGCCTACCATGGGCAACATCGAGAAATGCAGTAAATAAAGTTTATAAAAGATTGTTGAGGACCAAACCTCATTGAATTGCCATAATGGTAGACCGACACGTAAGATGAAGATTGGAAATTGCGCTGAGGTATAACCCCGGCCTTGGCTGGCAACCATGCTAGTATTGTTAGACTTGGCAGACAACCTTGTTCGCATGGATTCAAAAGAAGGAGCTATTGAAGAAAACAATGTTTTCTCTGATGATGCCATGGAGCCGCGCCGACAAACAACATGAATAATCAATCCGTTGTCCGCTAAGAACAATGGTGATAGAAACACCAAAGCTCGTAGGTAACACTGCACCAAGTGCCACCGAGACGGGATTGGAGTCGAAGTACTATTATTCGAGATAACGCCATCACCGTCGGAGCAACCGATGCTACTGATGTTGATGACAGTACCGTGGTTCTATTTTTGTATTAGAGGTGGGGCGTGGTGAAACCATCAGAGGTTGGATATGGGCTCTAGACCCTTTACAACGGAAACATATGTTCTAAATACTAGATGATACCCCATGCGTTGTTGTGGAAATTCGTTGCAATATATTTCAATAAGTTTGGAATGTGAAACATATTGGCTAGTACTATGAGAAATAAATCTGAAAATACACATAACTGATTGTATTTATTTATTGTATCATGTAAAATATTTATTGAGTATAAGTAGCATAATAGTTTTTCATGCATGGTTGCATGCTGAGGTGAAACTTTTCCCATGCATGATGCATGTTAAGGTGGACATTTTTTCATGTATAGACGTATGTTGATGTGGCATGCTTGTATGTTAAGATAAATAAATTAAATTAGTGGAGATCACCTACTTAGTTATATAAGATTTCCACAACAACGAAGAGCCGAACGTCATCACGGGATGTTCAACACGTCGTACGCATACACGTGCCACAGAGACATTGTAGTAGAGGCCGATGGCGCCTAGACGTGGCAAGCCAAAGCCGTAGAATTCCCGCTCCACCACATACCTATTCGCGTCGCCGCCGTTGATGATGCTGCATCGCCGACCAAGCCGTCAGCCAGCCTCCGAACAGCAGCTGGACCACTAGTCCACCACTGGCAGATCAGGGAAGGTGCCGATGTAGTATATGTGATGGAAAATAATTATAAATAACAAACAGGAGACGATAGTAAACTACTATGATCAATATGCAATGCAACTGCAAAATTTGTAGATTGAAGATGTGCACGCATCATTTGATAATGAACTGTTTATATTTATCAACTAGCTCTTTGAAAACGATGATTGTACACCTGAGTGCACAAATAGCACTGGGATTACAACACGAACATCACCCGTACGTAAAACTCGCTCCTAGCGAGCTATAAGCCTTGCTATTGCCGGAACAGGATTGAAAAAACCTGTTCGATCGACGCTAACTAGGCCATTAGTTAGGTTATTCTAAGAAAATACATATACGTACTTCACAGTTCACACTCTTCGACAAAATTTTATTTTCCCAAGTGGCACCTGCATTCCTCTATAGCCAGAGGGCACCTGCATTCCTCAGCATTGGGACTAGCTCGCCGCTGAGATGCATGGACATGACCCTGTTTGTCCCGCCGACAAGCTTCCCGCCGATGAACACCACTGGAACAGACGGGCCTTTTCCGAGCATCTTGAGGAGAGCTCTCTCCATCTCCTTTCCCCTGGGGTCTTGGTCTAGCTCGTGCACCAGTGCATTGACACCCAGGTCGCAGAAGAGCCGCGCCACGGTGTGGCACATGCAGCAGGAGCTCAGGGTGAAGATCACCACCGCTCTCTCCGACGCCAGCTTCATCACGCGATCCATCTGCCTTCTAAATAAGTTCTTCTAATGGGTTATGTGTGTGCTTGCACGGATCTCTAAGCCTGCTTTGCTTTGAAGTTTAAAGAGGACTTTGAAATGTGATGGAGCCTTTGAGTAGCTCTAGCTAGTTGTTGCTGCCTTGTGTTGTGCCAAAGAGGAAATCTGGATGGTTTGCTAGCAGAGGGGTGGCTTCCTTTTATAGAGCTACAAAAGGGAAGTGTTTCTTTCTATGCACTAGCTAGGGTGTCCTTCATGCATGCATAGGTTGGAATATCCAGTGCAAGTAAGATCAGGAAGTGTTTGGAACAGACCAGTGTGATCTAGCAGCCATCTTTAACATTGCACAAAGAGCAATTTGGATTTCCCTAGAAAAAATAAATGAAAGCTCCTAGCTAGCATAGCATGCCTGGCATTGGCGCCATTGGTTTGTGCAAAAGCATATTGGTTGGTACCCAAGAGGAGATCAGATTAGATAATGCACGCGTGGAACCGTGTTGGTTCTGATCAACATGGAGCCAAACACGCGACTAGAATAATCCGATCAATTTTGTAAGTGTTGACCTAGCTAGAGGGAATCTCGTATATATGCCTATGGAGAGGTCCTGCTTTTGAAATCGATCTATCTATTGGCTGTTTTTAAGCTTGCACGTACTACATGCAGGCAACTACTTAATCATCAGGAGAACTAATTAAGACTTAGAAGGGGTGGTCAATCTTATAATTGGCTCATGCATACTATCAGTGCATCGAGTAGAAATCCGGAAAGTAAGAAGGTCGGAATATGAATCTCATCATCGATATTGTCCTCATGCATACTATCTCAAAACGCCCAAGCCAATGGGATGAAATTTCAGTACGAAATTCCAAGGCAGATTTCCCCCCCTTTTTTCAAGATTTCTCTCCTCGTTTGAGTTTTCAAAAAGGAAAGCAGAAAAGCAATTCATGTGTTTACAAACAGATGAACAACTTGGTCCTTGTCGGTTTTTACATTTTACTTAACAAAGAGCACTAAAAAAAGATTTTTACTTAACAACCTAGGTCACTCTTTTCTACTTAATTGCCCTTTTTTCAGGGACTCGTTTCTACTTAATTGAAAGGCAGTGCTCCTGTCAGTTTCACGAAAGTATAGATGAACAGAAGCTTGCAATGGTGAAAACGTGTCGATGATGTGCGACAACAAGAACCGTATCAACAATGACGCGGAATGCCGATATGGTACGGCCAATACTTTGCTTGTAAGGAAACCTCAGGCAAGCCTTGTTTCTGGTTAACCGGCGATGAGTCGCCACAGGTTCAGAGAATAGCATCGTCGACAGAGCTCTCAATCTCTCATCACTCACACTGCCTTATCTGCAAGCACAGAATATGTCCAACTTGCCTGCTTTTTCTCTCAAGATTTAGCTGCTTGGGCTTTGAGAAACGCCCATCACCGTCATCGGCCTGGCCGTATCAGATATGAGGCGCCGCGATACCGACGACGGTGCCATCCTTGCTTTTTCTTTGACATCCTCACCGAATCGGTCCTCCTACAAAGCTCTGCCGAAGCAAGGAAAGTACGGAGAGAGGGAGAGAGAGGTGCTGCATGTGGCACCACACAGTTGCTACATGTATGGTGGTACAAGCATCTACATAAAGTCAGATATATATTACCAGGGTGTTTTTTTCAAAAAAACAAAATCTGCAGTTTTAACGCATGACGCAAACATCCGGGCACTTAAGAATGGAATATATGTCTTGATAGAGATATCCTTTATCCTCTAGATTTGCCTTGATGCTCTTCACCTGGAAAGAAAAGGCTAGTGTTATGTAGTGGCAATCTCCATAGCTAGCTCCTCAAGGATCTTATGGTTCTTCATCAATTCTTGGCTCCTCACCCTCTCAAGGGCTAGCCTTGGCTCCTGCAAGAAGAATGTGTAGTGCAGCTCTTCAGATCAATCTAGCACATTACCCGACATTGCCGAAAAAGGATAAATTCTCAAGTATACATGTGTAGCACGCTGACAGAAAGAGCACCGCTACATTTTATCTACAACTGAATATGCCAGAGATGCAGCAAATACTTCTGAAATGCTACTGGAGAGGTGTGGAAGCGCCTAGTAGTACATTTGAACAGTACTGTAAAACCACGTCAGTTATTTCCGAACGGTTCAAATTTGAAGTAAAACCACGTCAGTTATTTTCAAACGGAGGGAGTACTCGATTCTTATTCTTTGCCAAATTGACATGTGGATCACGAAGACCTAACCTAGCTACTGTACATTGCTGATGCACATATGCCAGCCTTGAGGTGCCAACACCTAAGAGGATCTTATTCCTTGGCTCTTTATTATTGTTTGATAAGCCTAGCTAGCTTGTTGATTACCTGGAACCCTAAGAACAACCAATATCATCCATGTGTAGTAAGTGTGCAGTCTCATCAGATCCTAACATATCACATTCTATCCTTCATCCTTGAACGACATTCTACCCAGTTTTTAAGGATTTAGATTCCAGTTTTGGACATGGACAGAAACTGACGCCTACTGGTAATAGCTGTGTCTATCATCACTCAAATGAATCGCCATCCTTTCATCTTCACCTTCGCCTTGAGAGAATCCTATTTTGCATGATTTTCTCCTTGAAATTCCAACCCAAGGAGAGCGATGCATGGCTTTTGTTGTCACGGAGGATGGAAAATGACAAGCATGGAAAAGGAATACAGGATATCAGGATGCATACTAGAATAATGATGAAAACCAAACCTCAACACAGCAGGCTCAAAAGGTTTGGTGTAAAAATCTAATAAACTTCTCTCAAATTGTGAGAATAACACAATCAGGGACCTGACAACAGCAGCGTACACACAATTCCCATGGATTACAGCAGCTCAGAATTCAACTCCTGGGGAATATAGCATATGCTGGGCTTCATCCACGGTGGTACAGAGTAATGGTGCTGTATTACAGATTTAAGACAGACTTCCAAGTAATCAAGCAACGCTGTTCGCAGCAAATACACTAGTAGCTGACGATTCAAGAGATGAATTGAATCTTGGTAGAATGGTAAAGCGGCAAAGGCCCAGGGATGGGGCTGACACTAGACGGGCAATGCCGCGAAACAATGCTTCTTCTATGTGTATGGTTCTGGCATTGGTTGCACAGACCAGGTGATACACCAGTATGATGTATTCTCTACAGGAGGTTGTCTTAAGATGAGTCTGTTGTCGACGGAGAACTGCTTCCTGATAAATCTGCAGGCCGCGACGTCGATCTAGTGTTGTATGAGTTGCAATGGCTGCACTTATGGCCAATCACGTGGAAGTCCACTTCTGAGACTTTGTTGCAGTCATTGCAAAGAACCCAAACCTGGAAATTTTAGCACAAGGGCAAAAACCACTGTTAGCCTGACTCAGCTACTAGATCCACACAAAAATACTCCCTCTGTTCCTAAATATAAGATGTTTTAGCATTTTTCTGATTCACATGTATCTAAACCCATTTTGATGTGTATGTTCACCAATTTCAATCCGCATAGTAGTCTACATTGAAATTATCTAAAACATCTTATATTTAGGAACGGAGGGACTATATGACTAATGTGTGACAGTTGGCATGACAATGGTCGTCTCATATCTTCAAAGGTTCAGATAGATCAAAAACACAATATGGGCCTATTCGGTTTGGAGGATTTTCATAGGAAACACATAGGAACAAGGATTCCAGAGGAAAATTTCCTATAGATGCATTCGGTTTGTAGGAAATGTGTACAGAAATATCGTAGGAATACTATTCATTTCCTCTGTTTTTGGAGGAAATTACACATCCACTCAAAGCTCATTTTACGCGTAGGAACGAGGCAAGTCAAATCCTTAGGATGGCAAGTGCCATGCTATAAAATTCCTATACTAGTTCTAATTCCTACATCATGAAATCCTCCAAACCGAATGAGCCCTATAATGGAACTTCCACCATTCGATGCTCATTTTCTGTGAGAAAGCTAATTTGTCAATAAAATAAGTGGCAGAAAATGGTTTCCGGGTGATTCTGAAAGTATGGCTAGTGAAGATGGTTTTGAATGTAGTATATATCAATGAGCAACATAACATTGGCTCGTGCACTAGCACAAACCAGTTTGGCAATGTAAGTTATGTCTGATTGGACTAAATAGTTCAATCACAAGAGAATACCTTGTAACGATATACAGGAGGCATAATTGTTGCTTCAATCTACAAAAGGAAAAGCAACTCATTATTGAAGCAAGCTCCAAAATATATCTAAATATTAAAAGCTGTCCAGAGCATCAATGCATCACAAAGTCAGAATACAATGAATATTTGTTGAGTGATTGTTGTAATGCACATGTCTGACATTTAGAAAATAAACGTTATACCTCTTGATCCAACATGCCCCAGTGAACTGTCATGTCAAGAGCTGTCTTAGAGCATATTGGACAAGTGTATCTGCAGCATCATAAGCCAATAAATAGTTACAACAGAAGCAACATCGGAGAGATTTTAAAAAAAAAGGAATAACTGGGTACACATATATCTCCATGTTAACGCAAGTGGAAGGATTTACTTATTATGGTCCACCATCTCAGCGAAACAGTCCATGTGCATCGTGTGTCCACAGTTTAGAACTCTTGTTCCTTTTAATGAATCAAATAGATACTGCACAGAAAATTTCACTATAAACATCTCAATAGTTCCAATAAGTGGAACAGTACAAGTTCCTGATGTTACCTCATAACAGATTGGGCAGTTCTGTCTCATTGAATCCTCCACACACTGATGGTTATCACGCAATGCAACAGCGTAACATGACCCTATTTATTGCAGAACAAATAGTTACGAAATTGAACATATTGATATTAGTATTACTAGAATTCATCCTGCACATCATATGTACCGTCGGCAGATTTAAATACAAGTGAACAAAGATAACTTTTTAATTTACACATTCTTTATTGGTAAATTTTCTATAACCTAGACATTACATGACTAGGACTAGATAGTAGACAAACTGTAAACAAATAGGCTCATGAGATCATCGTCAGCTGTTTCCCATGATTATTAAGGCAAGATCCATTGCAGTTACAAAAAGAACACAAGTTGATTTCAGTTCCAGCAGGAGAACGGGAAGTTTCAGGAAAAAGTATTTATGCTACTGCATCATGTAGATTACTCAAAGGCACAAATCAATCATGGCATTGTCATGAGTCTGGAACAAAAGTTAACACAAAGCCAGCATGATTATAGCATACCACACTTTGCACAGTGGAAGTAGTTTTCCTTGCCGCCAACCCTGGTTGATTTGAATAGAAACAGGGTTAAGACTTTGCTTGATAAGATAGAAGTGAAGATAGTGTTTAGAGCTCACCTGCATATGCCGCAATCATGGCAATGGTACTGCCCTTTCTCTGTCTGTAGCAAAAGACACTGCATCAGCTGATACGAACCACACTAAGTACATAAACACAGAAAACAAAATTGAGACATACGTCGTCATCATAAAACTTGCATACATCACAGAAGTATTCTCCCATATTGACTCCACATCTTACACACACTTGTGACACCTGAACAACACAAGAGTTTTAGTTTGAGCATAATGACATCCTACGAGACATGATTGCAAAGTAAAAAAGTTTGTACTAGTATTTAAGTCGTACCGGTTGTTCAGTATCACAGAGTACACACACTACCTGTAGCAGAAAAGGACAACCGGTCATTCAGAATTTATGAACCTGCTGAGGTCTACAGATTGTACAGAAAAAGAAAGGGCTTGCGAGGCATACTTTTTCAACATCCTGGCGACATATATTATGCCGATCACCCAAAGCCTACAGTGAAGACAATGCCATCAAAACTAGTTAAATTCAATAAATGCAGTTTGTTGCTCGTTAGCTGCTCTATGCAAACTGTCAACATCTAACAGTTGCCATTTTTCAAAGGGAAAGAGAACCCTCCCAGGGTGCCTTGGTGGGCACACATGGTTGTGAACCCACCCACCCACCCGGGTTCGAGGACTCGCCCCACTTTAAGTTAGACGTCCTCCCCCTTGGTCTAATTCTTTTTTTTCAAGGGAAGATGTTTAAACTCCAACAAGAGTGCCACGGAAAGGACCAAGCAAAGGAGCGAAATCGCGCCAAGAAATGCGTCAGACGCCACGGAAAGATGGGGCAATTACATGGAACAAATATGATCCCTGGGAAGAGCAAATCGCCCCACTTTAAGAATAAGTCAGGGAGGCGTCTTCCCCCTTGGTCTAATTCTTTTATTTGTTTTTTCCAATGGAAATGTTTAGACTCCAATAAGAGCAACTGTTCTCAATGAGTCTGACAAGTTCCCATTTTGCTAATTTACAGTTTTGATCTATTAAGAACATTAACTTATGTTTATACATTTATTTTGCCAGCACCCTGAAGATTTATTTTACCAGTTATTGAAATCTGACACGACGACTTATCGTGCATAACTTCAACCAAACAAGTTGTCCAAGATTAAATGAACGAAATTAAGATCAAAATTTAGAGCCATAGTGATTCAATATCGACGAACCAACTCAACTTGCAAGGTTGCCATGTTAGACTTGTTTGGAGTACGGACGATGGGGCCTTTATGGGGGATTTAGTTCCCTCTCAAGCACGAACTAACTCTACATCTTGTATCGCTTGTTACAAACAAAACAAGGTGATAGTGCATTAGCCAATAATTGTTAAGCATCCCAGTGAAACTGTACATGGAGTAAGTGATGCTAATTACTACACGGCCATGGTGAGTTGGTTCCCACATGGATGAGCACGGTAATTATGCGGCCGTGGCGAGGAAAACAATAACTAGCAGCGTACCGTGGCGTGGTTAGTTGGTCTCCACATGGATGAGCACGGTAATTATGCGGCCGTGGCGAGCAAAACAATAGCTACTAGCAGCGTACCGTGGCGTCGTTGTGGCAATGGCGGCAGGGGAACACCTCCTTGCAGCAGGGCGCTACGATCTTGCATCTCCGCCGATAATGCTCGCACCTGCGCAGACCAGAGATGGATCACGATGTCCCGCGAGACGAAGCAATGAACCAATCGGACCAAGCAAAGGAGCGAAATCGCGACAACGGGCGCGGCAGACGCCACGGAAAGACGGGGCAATCGCGCGGAATCGAGCAAATTCGATCCCCGGGAAGGACGAATCGCAGCAAAAGGGGGGAGGGGAGGGGAGGGGACGCTGCCTAACCCGTGCTCCATCTTGCCCACGTCGCGGCGGCCCACATCTCCGTCGCCCGTGGCCTCGTGGGCGAGGTCGTCGTCGGCGAAGTGCGTTCCCCCCATCCCCGGCGGCGGCGTCGGCGGCGAGAGGGTGGTGGTGGGGAAGGGGAAGGGGAGGGAGGAGTCGGTGGCAGAGTGGTAGAAAGGAGTAAAGGAAGGGGCCTATGGGTCAAAATGGCGCGCGATACGAAGAGGGAAGGAAGGAAGGAAGGTGGAGGCCGGCGCTCCGCTAGGCCCCAACCCTTTTTCTTCCCTCTTGTTTTATTGGTCCGGAGCCGGAAGAGGAAGGCCGTCGCCAAGCCGGGAGTTGGACCCACTGCCTTAATTGCTAACTGTCCCCTCGCATCATCATCTCAGAAATTGTGGGAGATGGATTTCAGGATTTTCCATGTAACGGGTAGAATAGAATAATGTAACTAGAAATATATTCAAACTTCAGAATGGCAGAAGTTCAAGTTAAAACTCAATGAACAGAAAGCACATTTAAACTCGATAAACTTGCAACTGAAGACTTGCCGTAGGGATGGGATGCTGACTTCACATTTTCTAAAATGGATGATTTCTAATGCACATCTTTCAACACAATACAATCACAGATGGTTACATACACATATATACACTTATTTGTACGCATACACATTTTACTCCTATGAGCACTTCTGAGACATTGAGCTGACACAACATCATAAATTTGACGAAGTCATCACAGGAGCCTCTTGGTCAATGGAAACATCTCAAGTATGGAAGCTAAACACTGGTCTGTTGGTTCCACCACAAAAAATGTAATCATCTAAGCTATGCTCAGCTCAACCCTTACGGATGCAAAATCCGCACGAAATTCGTGGACAAAAAACGTGCAGGGTTGAACAGTGAAATTCAGGTGGTGGAAAAGCACTGTTATGTTAGGCAAGTCCTGTAGTCGCCTACTGCACCTTTTTTAATGGTCTGTTTGATGCCAACTTGTCAAGGAAGATAAAGAGATGAGGTGCGCACATGGCATGGGCCGCACGCACGCCAGCAGAGGAAGATGGCGAGATGCATCTTTCTCGCACGCACCTCCTTCCCTTTCTTCCTCCACCGGCTGCTCTACTTTATTCATTCAATTCCAAGTTTCAAACCGACAGAGTTCCGTTCGCTTGCACTCTTCCCTTGCACTACCATCTCATTTTTTTTGCTTGTTTGTTTGTTTGTGTGTATGCACCTGGTTGTTGAATTCTACTATTCCCGCTTGTATATTAAATTCATTCCTTCAAGGAGATGCGGAATTGCGTTTGTTCCAAACAGGTTGCTAGGAAAGTAGGCCAAGGGTCGATGTTCCTCTTCGGCGAAAGCGGAGTCGCTTGCTCAGAGTTTAGGAAGGACAATGACCCATGACACAGTGGTGCACATTGACCGATGACGCAGTGGTGCACATTGACGAAGCCCTTTTTCTTGAGGTGTATGGGGGGTTTCTTGTGTGGCACTCAACTGTTTGTAACAGTTTTAGTCCCTTTTTCGTTAATTAACCAAACAACTCTCTTCTGCTTAATGAATGGATGAGGTAAACCTTTCCCCTCCGTTCAGAAACAAAAAAAGTAGGCGGCTTCCAGTTCGACCTTCATTACCAGATGTGCAGTCAACAACAACATAGAGCACTCGCTTCATATTATCAACTTATTGTCAGTCCGAAACAATCTCCGGTCTACAACATCTACGTATGGGCTAGAGATGAACAGCTAAATTTCCAATTGTGTATTGTACAGATTAACATCCAACGCTCTCTTGTGTACACTGTAAGACCACGACCAAAAATAATGAACCAAACTGTCGATGAACATAGTCTTGCAGCAACGGCTCAACGTAACAAGAACTTCGACAGATTCCATCAACGCGGTTCAGGCTATGCGTTTGCGGGTGCATCGGTCTGCATGTCGGCACCAGCTGGTTCGGCAGTGGTTCCCGCGTCGCTGGTCACCTCTGGCTCAGGGCCATTGGTTACAAGTCCGTTCTCAGAGGCCGCAGTCCCAGCACTCTCGATCGACGGTCTTCTTTCAATGCCTCCTGACTGCCTTCTCTCGATGCCTTCCAACTGCTTTCTCTCGATGCCTCCTGACTGCTTTCTTTCTATGCCTCCGGACTGCCTTCTTTCGATGCCTCCTGACGACTTTCGATCAATGCTGCTGATCCCAGAGCCTGATCTTATAGGTAGTTGGCTGACAGCATCCAATAAGCTGGGGCACTCTGTGATCAGCACTCCTCCGTTGGGGTAGCATCGTCCAAAACATGCAGCACAATAAGGATATGCGACCTGAGATGAGATAGTGAACTTACATATGAGACTTCTCTGAGTCAAAAGAGAAATATCACAGAACTGGAATTTAGATCTGGTGGGTGTTGGGCCTTCAGCATATCCTGTTTTCTTTACTTTTCTGGAGGTAAACTTTTCCCCCCTACTTCCATATGTGGTGCTTATGAAGCTTAAGTTACCTCAATAAATGCCTGGCAAAGTGAGAGGAAAAGGGAAGACTCATTTCCACGCAGCATCCGCATGGCATTGTATCTGACTAGGGAGTCAGAAACTGCTTGCAATCCTTTCACCACCTCCTGAGCAAGGACATGCTTCAAGCTCAATGGTGCACATGGTTTTAGCTCATTCATTGCTGCCGAAACACCTGCATCCAAGAGTATGAAATACGGACATGTCAACTTGTATACTCACTAGCACCATTAGAGCCAACACGTGAAGAATAGAAGTCAATTTCTGATAAATGTTACCAGTAAAACATACCATTAACAAACACTGCGAGAGGTGGATGCTCCATCAAAACAGAAGGTGGTGTCACATCATCAGAAGTATCATCCACAGCTCCATTTGTGACAAAGCCAATAGATGGCATCGGCACCCAACGATGTGAATCCAAGACAACCTAGCATGATTAGAAAATTTTATAGTGGTGTTAATTTATGGTGCTACAGTAATAATTGTAGGAGAAAGAGTGTAGGGAATTACAGAGTATAATTTGAAAGAACGAAGAAAGTGTCAACAACCTTATAATACGAATTCATCTTATGTTTATCTAGAGAAGAACGGAATAGCATGTCCAAACACGTAGTACATAGATGCTTACCTGAAAATTCTCAACCGCTGTACTCATATTCTTCGAGAATAAATTTAAAACCGCACTGCAAAGCAGATAATGTCAGGAAATACAACCCCTTTCCAGCATAGACAATAAATTTTAATAATCAAATACCAATTACTTTTCAAAAATTGGTGGAAGCAGGCAACGGAAATCCAGTCCAACCAAGCCGAGACCCATCGCACAATACTGCAAGATGATCAAGTGATAAAACATTACAAAAGATTCAAGCCTTTGGTGCAACTGTTACTCAGCTAGAAATTCAAACGAAAGCAAATGCTTACCATGCAGTTTTCAAGCATGTTTGACAGGGACCCACCTTCTGTTATATTTGGCAACATAACTTGAAGAGTGGTGAGGTGATTACTAACTTGGTGCATTGCCCAGCTGAAAAGCAGCCCACCGTCGCTACTCTCTTCACTTCCGGATTTATCATTATTGAATATTGCTCGGTATTGATTGACAACATCAAATAGATGTGTCCTGTGGCAAGACACCATGCCTTTCAGATAATCATATACATTCCTTTGGTCCAGATCATCAAGAATCCCAGAAAGCCAAGCTTCCCTGCATCTCAGGAACTAGAACTTATATCAGAGTTAGGAGGCGAAGACAAACAAATTGTATTCTAACCCCTGTTATGACCTATAAAAAAGAAGCAGTGTAATGTCATAACTAATGTCTGCATTATTAATAGAAAAAGAGATTCTACCATACAACTAAGCATACTTGGTAACTCAAGAGACATGATAACCAGAAACAAATACTCATAAACAGAATGGTACTATCAAATAACTTGGAAGATTCAGAATACCTGTAGGCGTAATTCTGATTCACTGAACACTCCAATCCGGCGCAAATGTGCGACAATACGGAGGCATTCGGGTAACTGTAGGCGATAAAATGGACCAGACTTAGATACAAGTGTGCAGAAGATATTAGACAGATCAAGCAATCGTGGGCAAGAAATGATACTATTGAACACAAGGAAATACATTTACCACTACATGATAACATAATATACTTATAGCACTCAACTGCACAGAGGACAGCACAGAACAATCTGGGCCAGAGTAAAATATGAAAATGGTGCTTGACATAAATAGTCGACAAGCATCATCACCTGAATATTTGATCGAAGCTTTTGGAGAAGCTGAGAAATTAGTGATTGTATCGTCTTCTTGACTTCAGCAGCTAATCCTTGGATGACAAGTAAACTTCAATTGAAATAGCAAACAGTTAATGATTTTAATGACGGACCACAACAAAGTATTATGTTACTCGACTTACTCAGGGTGCAACTTCGAAATTTTACTAACAGAAGCTTCTAGATCGAGTGCCTCATCATAGTTCCCATTCCGTATGCATCTGTAAGCAGCAGCTTGTTGTTAGGGATTCATTATCGGTACAACATTTGAAGCTATGCAGTACAGGACAAGAATATGTGTCTATAATCCATACAAATTAAACAAAAACCAATGGCATATCAACAACATCAGTCAACTCAAATATGAAGCAAATATCCCAAGGAAACACTAACAATGCATGTCACATACGTGTCCATAAGTTGTGGGATTTCAAGCAGGTCAAGCAAGGTACTGTGGTTGGCTAGTAATGTCTGATTGAGCTTCCTCTCTTCCAAAATTTGATGTGCTGACTCAACAAACTCGGTGCAACCAGATGTTAAATTGGGTATCTCCTCTACCTGCAAAGAGTAAAAAAGATATTGTCAAGCATTTCATATTTTCATTTCCTACTTCCAACATGGCCTGAATCATACATAAGTCGTTATTGGATGAAGTAAAAGCTGCATAAGGACATGTACTTAATTTTAGCTCCCACCGTTGGCAGTAAGAAATGAACAACACTTGCATAATTTCCATTTTGCAGTATTTAGTGACAGACACTGGTTCAACAAACAATGGTAGTGGTTTTTCAGAGCAAGGTGATGCATAACATTAACAAATATGCATGTGGACTTGATCATTTTTCCTTGCGGTGCATATAATTATGGTCATGTTAATACTGTTAAAATCAATCACATAAGAAGCATATAAATAGCTAACAGTTTAGAGAAGAATGTTAGAATGTATGGTTCATAAGAGCCAATCAAATTTCTCGACCACACAGGAAAGCCAAACAACATTTGCGGGCAAACAAATAATTGAAGGTAATTGTTTCGTGTTTAAAATTGGACTCACTTGTAAGAAAGCAAGCAAGACAAATTCTCACGCAGTTATAAATAGGCAATAAACTGATGGAAACAAGAAGAAAAATGTGATTCCCACAGCAATCACAAGTGACAGCACAATCACATTTGCAGATGAACACACAGCAAAAACTACACCTCACATTTCCTGTTGCAATATCAAAATGAGATCTACTAACTATATGCCTAGATCATCCACCTCAAATTGCAGCATCCATCGGATCACTCAACCTAACTTTGTTCGATTTTCGCACAACAGAGTTAGTTAAGTTGAGATCTACTTACTGATCCATATAAAAGCAACAGATGTTTTTGACGCTAAGGTCATACAAAAATGGTACATGCTGCGACGGGCTGAGATCAGCTGACATTACCAGTGCCTCGAGGTGCTTGTCGAACCCCTCGAGCTGTGCCCGCACGAAGGAGAGCGCCTCGGAGGCGGCTATAAAGGCGGCGTAGTTCTCCACCGCCACTTCCTGCATCTGCCGCCGCACCCGCTCTCCGTCCACCCGCAGCAGCTCCGGCTCCTGCGCCGACACGAACATTACCACCAATACATCACGAGATCACTATTGCCACCGATTATGGTAACGACTACGGAATTTACGGGGCGCCGCAAGCGGGAGTGATCTCGGGGGCGTACCTTGTGGAGGCGCTCGATGGAGAAGGAAAGGAGCTCGGAGACGTAGGGCTGGTAGGCAGCTCCGGAGAGCGGAAGCACTGAAGCGCCTTCCATGTCGGCGCCGGCGGCGGGAAGTTCCGACGAGTGGCGGTGGCCCGCGTCGAGGAGGTCCATGGCGAGCGAGATCTGGAGGGAGAGAGTGGAGAAGGGAGGTTGGGGATTCAGCGGTTGAGACCCTCGGGGTTTTGTTCAGTTGTTCAGTTTAGTCCTTCAAAATTTTAGAATTTTAAAATAGTGGCATAGTAGGAAAATTTATTTTTAAATGTTTTTCTAAAGGGCAGCGCTAGGCGCCGGCGCACCGGCCCAAACGTTTCGGCCGGTCCCCGCGCAGCCGCACGATTAGTGTCCCCAGGACCGCACGATTCAGCGAGCTATCCTCACGCGCGTCCCCTTCTTCCTCGCTTCAGATTCACCATATCCTCCGCGGTGGTTTGCGCGTAGCACCCACCCCGCCGCTCGCTGGCTCACCGCCGCCGCTCGTCGGCTCACCGCGGCTGCCCGCCGGCTTGCAGGCGGGACACGCCATGGCCGCTCGCCCCGCTGGACAACTGCAAAAAAAATCTGTTTTGGCAGGTTCCAGCAAAATCAATTGTTGTTTCCAGCAAAAAAACACAAAGGTTGCAGTAAAAAAATACGAACACAGTCTCCGCCCTTGCCACCCAGCAAAAAAATCAGCGCGAGCACCACCTCGCCGGTGGAAGCAATCCCATGAGCCAGTTCCAGCAAAGAAAAATACAGGTTCCGGCGAAAATCAATTACAGCAAAAACACTTCCGTCTTAGCAAAAAATTCAACATGCAGGTTCCAGCAAAAAATGTTGCTGGTAGAAGCAAAAACTAACGATCGTTCCAGCATCCCTGTTGCCCAGTTCCAGCATAGTGACCATCCCCGCTGCCCAGTTCCAGCACAACCATAGCAGCAAAAAATCAAAAAAATCCGCTTGTAGCAAAGAAATAGCCGGTTCCAGCAAAATTTGACACTAGTTCCAGCAAAAACATGAGCCGGTTCCAGCAAAAATTATCTTCGGTTCCAACAAAATCATAACATGGTTGTAGCAAAAAATCGACTGGAAAAACAACGATGTCATGGAGATGGATGTAGCACAAATGCACAAAACACCGATAGTAACAAAAACCAAAAACGATTGTAGCAAAATGGTTCGCCGGTTCCAGCAAAAACTAACGTGGCCACGAGCACCCTCATCCACCGTCGTGCCATGACCCCTGCACATCGCCCCGGGTCGCAGCAGCAGGAGCGCCCCCCGTCGTGGTCGCTCGCGCTGTGGGGTGGACGTTGGGGCTGTGGGTTGGCTTTGGGTGCAGGGGTCCGGCGGCTGGCAAGGCGCGGAGGAGACGAGAGAGAGCTGGGATGTGCATCATGGTGGATTTGGTAGTCTGAAGCAGAGGCGGCCGGGGAAAAATGAAGAAAGGAGATGAGGATAAGAAAGGAGGAATAGGGAACAGCGGTGGTGTGGGGCCCATAGTGATTCGTCCTGCGAGCGCGTGGAAGGGTGATGTGGGGTTGAGCGTTTGGGGCCGAGAGGATGAGCCCACACAGGGCCACACGATCGCCCTCGATCGAACGAAGCGTACGCGACCGACGAAGCATTTCCGTCGGCGCGCCGCAGGGAAACGTTTCCCTTTTCTAAAAGGAAATGATTAGCATTAGCCGGCCGATCATGCATAGCGTTCCACCACTTGTGCAACCGTCAGATCCAAGTTCCATCGGACGGTGCACAACGTACATCTTAGTGCAAAACACCTTATTCGTGGCACCACATGACTCAGTTCGCGCGCGACGCATGCCTCTGCCATCTTAACATTATTTCTGCAACACTATCCAAAAGTTCTTTCGCAACAACACACATGCTTCAAAAAAATAAAGATGAAAAAAATATTTCATAACATCATCTGTGTTGCAGAAGTCGTTTTGCAACAACACTCATGTTGTACAAAAGTTAAGAGAAAAAATTCTGCAACATCTGTGTTGCAGAAGTCGTTCCGTAACAACACCAATGTTGCAAAGAAAAAATGAGACGAAAAAAACAATATTTCTGTAACAGAATCTCTATTGCAAATGTTTCTGCAACATATAGTCTGTTGCAAAGAAGGATTCTGCAATAATGTGCTTGTTGCAATGGTGAGGAAAGACCTGTGCCGCTGGATAACGCTGGATCAAACGACTATCGAGGCGGCGAATCTTTTAAAAAGATCCGCCGACCGACGCGTAGCGGCCCCTTTTTCTAAACTGTATAATCGCAAATGTTCAGTACCAAGTTTAGGTCGCAAAACTTGATGAACCGATTCCATCACAAGGAAGCTAACCATCTGAGCTATGCTTAGTAGTTATTTTTAAATGGTGAGTTTACCCATTTCATTTAAAAAGTTAAATAACGAATGATGAAATTTAATGTTTTATCTAAATGACTCGCAGTCGTTTGACTACAGGTGCATGGACGTGATTTCTTCAGCAGTTCACCTGCAAAAAAGCAGATTTCAACAACATTTAAGACATGGGGTGGACATGCCCTTTTTCTATTCCTGATGCACTCGCACCCTTTCGCCCATATGATAATTGGGCAGAGTGATATTGGGTTCACTTTAGAGCGCCATTATCCATTCAGTAATTGTCGTCCTCGGCGGGAATGCACCCCTCTCACTTCTTCGGTGTTACATGATACGTCTCAAAGGTATCTATTTTTCCAAATACTTTTGCTTTTGTTTTGGACTCTAATTTGCATGAATTGAATGAAACTAATTTGGACCGATGATACTTTCAGCAAAACAACCATGGTGTTGCTTTTGTGCATAAAAGCTCTCAATGTGTGTTATCAAACGTCACTTCGTAACTAGGTGATCATAAAGGTGCTCTATAGGTATCTCTGAAGGTGTTTGTTAGGTTGGATGAATCGAGACTGGGATTTGTTGCTCCGTGTGACGGAGAGATATCTTTGGGCCCTCTCGGTAATACAACATCATAAGAAGCTTCATGTGACTAATGAGTTTAGTCACGAGATCTTGTATTATGGAACGAGTAAAGAGACTTGCCGGTAATGAGATTGAACTAGGTATGGAGATACCGACGATCGAATCTTAGGCAAGTAACATATCGCCGGAAAAAGGGAATCTCATATGGGATTGACTAAATCCTTAACATCGTGGTTCAACTGATAAGGATCTTCGTTGAATATTTAGAAATCAATATGGGCATCCAGGTCCCGCTATTGGTTATTCACCGGAAAGGAGTCTTGGTCATGTCTGCATGTTCCGAGCCCGTAGGGTCGCACGCTTAACGTTCGGTAGCGCCAGGGTAGTATTGAGATATTAATAGTGGAAATCCCAAAGGTTGTTCGAGTCTCGGATGGGATCCGGGACATCACGAGGAGCTCCGGAATGGTCCAGAGGTGAATATTTATATATGGAGTTGTTGTCGGGATCCCGAAAAATGTTTGAGTTTTTTCAGTATTGTACCGAGAAGGTTCTAGAAGGTTCTGGAGTGGGGCCCACCTACATGGGGGACCCACGTGAACGTGGGTGGTGGGAAAAGTCACCACACCCCTGGTCTAGGCGCACCAAGATCCTCCCTTAAAAGAAATAGTATCGTATCCAGAAGGGATAAGATCAGGATTCCTAAAAAGGGGGATAGCGATCGGTGGGGAAGGAAGGAGAGATTTCCTTCCTTCCCCTTTGGCCAACGACCCTAGGGCCTTGGAGGGCAAGCCACCAGCCCCCTCCAAGTCTATATAAAGGTGGGGAAGCGTTGGGGCAGCCACCCTTCGACCCTTGCCCATTACCTCCCCCAACTCCTCCCACATTTCACCGGTACACGCTTGGCGAAGCCCTGCCAGAACTCCGCTTCCACTCTAATGCTTTTTGGTCTACAAGGGTATGTTGACACACTCCCCTCTTGTTTCTATACATCTCCTAGATTAGATCTTGGGTGTTCATAGGAATTTTTTTGATTTTCATGCTTTGTTCCCCATCAGTGGCATCATGAGCTCGGTCTATGCGTAGATGTACATGCACGAGTAGAACACAAAGATGTTGTGGGCATTGATGTTCAAATTGCTTACTTCCCTTATCTTATTTGGATTCGGCGGTATTATGAGATGAAGCGGCTCAAACCAACCTTACTTGTCGACGCACAAGAGACCGCTTCCACTGACTGACATGCAACTTGTATTGCATAAAAGTGGCTATGCGGGTGTCTGTCTCTCCTACTTTAGTTGAATCTGATTTGACAAAGGCGGTCCTTGTAGAAAGTTAAAAGGCAACTTGTATATCACAATTATGGTTTTGCATAGATAAGAACGGTTCTTATAGTTTGCCCTAGCAGCCACGTAAAAATTGCAACAACAAAATTGAGGATGTCTAACTTGTTTTTGCAGGGCATGTTGTGATGTGGTATGTGTTGGAAATATGCCCTAGAGGCAATAATAAAGTGGTTATTATTATATTTCCTTAATCATGATAAAGGTTTATTATTCATGCTAGAATTGTATTGACCGGAAACTTAAATACATGTATGGATACACAAACAAATACCGTGTCCTTAGTATGCCTCTACTAGACTAGCTCGTTGATTAAAAGATGGTTAGGGTTTCCTAACCATAGACATGTGTTGTAACTTGATAACGGGGTCACATCATTAGGAGAATGATGTGATGGACAAGACCCATCCGTTAGCTTAGCATATGATCGTTCAGTTTATTGCTACCGCTTTCTTAATGTCAAATTATATTCCTTCGACCATGAGATATGGTCAAGATATGATGTGATATATGTTGACGTATGAGATGATCATGTTTTGCAATAACTTCACAACTTGCATGTCGATGAGTACGACAACCGGCAGGAGCCTTAGGGTTGTCTATAATTATTGTATGACATGCGTGTCCATCACTAAGCACCATGTAATTGCTTTACTTTATCGCTATGCGTTAGCAATAGTTTTAGAAGCAATAGTTGGTGATACGACTCTGGCGCTACGATAGAGATCAAGGTGTCGTGCCGGTGACGATGGAGATCATGCCGATGCTTTGGAGATGGAGATCAAAAGCACAAGATGATGATGGCCATATCATGTCACATATTTTGATTGCATGTGATGTTTATCCTTTATGCATCTTATTTTGCTTAGAACGACAGTGGCATTATAAGATGATCTCTTCACTTAATTTCAAGATAAAAGTGTTCTTCCTGAGTATGCACCATTGCCAAAGTTCGTCGTTTCGAAGCACCTCATGATGATCGGGTGTGATAGACTCTACGTTCACATATAGTGGGTGTAAGACAGTTTTGCACATGCAGAAACTTGGGTTGAACTTGACGAGCCTAGCATGTACAGACATGGTCTCGGAACACTGGAGCCTGAAAGGTCGAACGTGAGTCATGTAGTAGATATGATCAACAAAGAGATGTTCACCATTGAGGACTACACCATGTCACGTGATGATCGGACATGGGTTAGTTGATTTGGATCATGTATCACTTAGACAACTTGAGGGATGTTGATTTAAGTGGGAGTTCATTAGTAATTTGATTATTTGAACCAAAATTTATCATGAACTTAGTCTTAATAGTTTTGCATATCTATGTTGTAGATCAATGGCCCATGCTACTGTTCGAAATATGATGGTAGCAACTACACAAACTGGGTTCGCAACTTGAGGATTATCCTCATTGCTGCATAGAAGAATTATTTTCTTGATGCACCGCTAGGTGACAGACCCGCTCCCGCTAATCTAGACGTTGTGAACGCTTGGCAAACACAGAATGATGACTACTCGATAGTTTAGTGTGACATGCTTTATGGCTTAGAACCGGGGCTCCAAAAGCGTTTTGAGCACCACGAAGCATATGAGATGTTCCAAGAGCTGAAGTTCATATTTCAAGTTAATGCCTGGGTTGAGAGATATGAAGTCTTTAACAAGTTCTATAGATGTAAGATGGAGGAGAACAGTTCTGTCAGTGAACACATATTCAAAATGTCTGGGTATCATAACCACTTGACTCAGCTGGGAATTGATCTTCTAGTTGGGAGTGTTATTGACAGAGTTCTTCAGTCACTGCCACCAAGCTACAACGGCTTCGTGATGAACTATAATATGCAAGGGATGACGAAAACGATTCCCGAGCTCTTCGCGATGCTAAAAATCAGCGGAGGTAGAAATCAAGAAGGAGCATCAAGTGTTGATGGTTAACAAGAGCACTAGTTTCAAGAAAAAGGGCAAGGAAAGAAAGGGAACTTCAAGAAGAATGGCAAGCAAGTTGCCGCTCCCGTGAAGAAGCCCAAAGCTTGACCCAAGCCTGAAACTGAGTGCTTCTACTGCAAGGGAAATGGTCGCTTGAAGCGAAACTGCCCCAAATACTTGGCAGATAAGGATGGCAAAGTGAACAAAGGTATATTTGATATACATGTTATTGATGTGTACCTTACTAATGCTCGTAGTAGTGCTTGGGTATTTGATACCGGTTCTGTGACGCCCCAAGACCGATGCTCGAGAAGACTTCCATAGGTTCTGGGTTTCTCCGTGTGTTTCAATTTTGCTTGCTCCTTTTATTTTTGGCATTGCATCATGTCATCATGCCATCATATCAATAATTTTTGCAACTCAACTAAATAAACCGTATGGATCTTTGATGCGTTTAAATTGAGGGAACTCACATGGTGGTTTCTCTTTAAAACATACCCTCTCGATATTTAGGGAGATATTATAAAATATTCCTTTATTTTGGAATTACCTTTAACACACTAGCAAATAATCACATGTCTTTTCTGCTTCAAGTTTGGCCCCAAACTTTGCCCATAAT
Organism: Triticum urartu; assembly: GCF_003073215.2. NCBI lineage: Eukaryota > Viridiplantae > Streptophyta > Magnoliopsida > Poales > Poaceae > Triticum > Triticum urartu. The sequence continues at coordinate 132,933,556 of NC_053026.1, forward strand.
TTCTTTCATCGTTTTCCCGATCTCCACAAAATTCCGAACATTTTTGGACTCTCCAAAAATGTTTTCCTAATTCAAACTTATTAGAATCACATTCAAATATGTTCAAATGCAATCCTTCCAAAATGGTGTCAAATGTATTTTCTTGGATCAACCTCATTTTGTTAGCCCTAGAAAAATTGGTCTCCTGCACAAATTCTTTCTCTATCTCTTTCTTTCGCTCCTTTTCTTTCTTTGTTGTTTTTCTGAAAGAAAATGGCAGAGAGGATTTTTTTTAAAAAGAGAGAGAGAGGAGGGGAGTCAGCCCAGCTGGGCCTCCCAGCCATCTACGCCTAGGCCCATTTGGCCCAAGGCCATCCCGCCGCCCCAGCCCATCCTAACCCTAGCTCGCCATAACCCCTCTCGCTCCCTCGATCCTTTCCTCTCGTTCTCTCCCTCCCACGGCGCCGCCAGCCTCCCTCGTCCTCCTCTTGATCGCATCGCCAGGGAGAGGAGCGCCCCTCGCTCATCCTCCTCCAAACCTCGTCGTCCTCCGCTCATTCTCCTTCCTCCCGCGTGGCTCCTCTGCACCAAGGCCATGGCCTCGCCGGCCGGCCATTGAAGTTGCCGCCCGTCTCCTTGATGGTAGCCAGGCCACCGCCGCGCCATCTCGATCCCCTCCTCCTTCATCCTCCTCCTGCGCCGCCCTGCAATCAAAGAAGGAGGGAGAGCTCCACACGCATAGGGCCGCACCCTCGATCCTCCATCTCTCTCTCGTGCCGACCCCCATCTCTCCCTCCAGCGCCCCTCATCCTCCCTCCTCCTTCGGTCCAGGGAACCAGGACGGAGCCCGTCGGCCTCCTCGCCGCCGTTCACCTTCGCCTCGAGCTGCCGGAGAGCGCCACCGCGCCTCCTGCCATGGCCTCCTCCTCGCCTCGAAGCCCTGCGCCCTGGGCTTCTTCCTCGCGCTCCTTGCCATGGTCACATGCCCCTCGAACCAGCAGGACGATGCCCTGCCTCGCCGTCGTTCGCCTCCGGCGAGCATCCGCAGAAGTTCATCCACCTCCCCATGCTCCTGCTTCCTCTCCAGCGCTGCCCCTGTTGCCTCTTGTTCTTGGCCGCAGAGATCCTTCGACGACCCATGTACCTCGTCGTGACCGCTTCTTGTCGTTGGATTGCCGTGATGTAGCCCCGAGGCTCTCCATGATCACTGCAAAATTCCACCTCGGCACCACTTGCACCCCCATGATTCTGTGATCCTTCGTTCGCACGCCAAGACCGGACCCGTCAAGTACAACCACACCATGTTGATACGGGAACCACTACCGTTGACCTCCGAAGAACAGGGTTTTGCCGAGTACCCCTTCGTTTTGTCAAGACCATCAAGTCCCTCGACGACAAGTGCACGACTACGCGGATTGTACCACGTACCCCTTCGTTTCGACGAGATCAGCAAGTCCGAAGAACACCAAGTTCGACGACGCTCTCCGCCCGAACGACTACCGCCGACGCGTACCTCTCCGTCGTTGTGGGTTTCGTCAAGTTCAACGGTGAATCCCGAAGCCCTCGTATTCGTCAAGTCCGAAGATGCAAGTATCACTCCGAACCATGTACGACGACCGTCGTCGAAGACCCATGTAACACGAACGTCAAGTTCGACTACCGTCGCGTGAACCGCTACTTCCACTACGAACGTGAACGATTATTTTCACTATGAACGTGAACGACTACCATCGCGAGAACAACTACATCCCGTCAAACTCGTTCCGCCCCGAAAACGCACGCTTCAAAGGTATAATGTCGAGACGACCGTCGTGGACGAATGTTACGTGATGTATGAGTTGCACCCTTTGTCTGCACCATGTCTGTAGTGTCTCTCGCTTCCATGCCATCGACTCATGGGACACCCGGTATCCGGGAGCGTCCTACCATCTTTTGCACGCATCCGCACACTTCTCCTTTGCATCAGTATCTCAATCGAGTTACCGGAATCGGGACGTTGTCGTGGCACCATTTTTGTTATCGTTGTCGTGGCACCCCTTTCTTTCTGCCACGATGACTAATGCCTCGTATCTTATCATGTCAACGTTTTCATAAATACTGCATAAAACTTGCATATGTCATTCGCATCATGATAATAACATTTAAATGTTTAAAATTGTTGTTGCACCAAATTGATAATTGCATATGGGGTTTACCGGATTTGTTGTTCGTTATATCCGGACCCATTTAAATTGTTTAGATGGTATAGTTTTGTTATGCTTCACCTCTTGCCATTCTTAACAACATTTAATATTGTTGGGTACTTAAACGGGAGAGAACTAAATAATTGTTGTGGTGTCGTCAATATGCAACTCGTTGCATATTGAGCTCCACTTAACTTGTAGTTTTGCTTGTCCATTTTGCCATGCCATGCCTCCTTAAACCGGACATGCATCATTCTTGGTTGTGCATCATGCCATGATTATGTGTTGGTTGTTTACTATGTTGTTTGCTTTCCTTCCGGTGTTGCTTCTTCGGGTTAGTTCCGATAACGCCGCGTTTGTGAGGATCTGTTCAACTACGTTCGTTTGTCTTCTTCATGGAATCGTTCTTCTTCCTTGCGGGATCTCAGGCAAGATGACCATACCCTCGAAATCACTTCTATCTTTGCTTGCTAGCTGCTCGCTCTTTTGCTATGCCTATGTTGCGATACCTACCACTTGCTATATCATGCCTCCCATTTTGTCTTGCCAAGCCTCTAACCCACCTTGTCCTAGCAAACTGTTGTTTGGCTATGTTACCGCTTTGCTCAACCCCTCTTATAGCGTTGTTAGTTGCAGGTGAAGATTGGAGTTTGTTTCATGTTGGAACATGGATATTTGTTGGGATATCACAATATATCTTATTTACTTAATGCATCTATATACTTGGTAAAGGGTGGAAGGCTCGGCCTTATGCCTGGTGTTTTGTTCCACTCTTGCCGCTCTAGTTTCTGTCATACCGGTGTTATGTTCCTTGATTTTGCGTTCCTTACACGGTTGGGTTATAATGGGAACCCCTTGACAGTTTGCCTTGAATAAAACTCCTCCAGCAAGGCCTAACATTGGTTTTACCATTTGCCACCTAAGCCTTTTTCCCTTGGGTTCTGCAGACTCAAGGGTCATCTTTATTTTAAACCACAGGGCCAGTGCTCCTCTGACTGTTGGTCCAAACTAGAGCACCTTGCAGGGCCATCCCTTGGCAACTTGGGTTACGTCGGCTCCTGTACGCTTAGCTTATCCGGTGTGCCCTGAGAACGAGATATGTGCAGCTCCTATCGGGATTTGTCGGCACAGCGGGTGGTCTTGCTGGTCTTGTTTTACCATCGTCGAAATGTCTTGTAACCGGGATTCCGAGTCTGATCGGGTCGTCCTGGGAGAAGAAATATCCTTCGTTGACCATGAGAGCTTGTGATGGGCTAAGTTGGGACACCCATGCAGGGATTTGAACTTTCGAAAGCCGTGCCCGTGGTTATGGGCAGATGGGAATTTGTTAATGTCCGGTTGTAGAGAACTTGACACTTAAACTTAATTAAAATGCATCAACCGCGTGTGTAGCCGTGATGGTCTCTTCTCGGCGGGGTCCGGGAAGTGAACACGGTGTTGGAGTTATGCTTGAACGTAAGTAGTTTCAGGATCACTTCTTGATCACTTCTAGTTCACGACCGTGTTTTGCTTCTCTTTTCGCTCTCATTTGCGTAAGTTAGCCACTATATATGCTAGTGATTGCTGCAGCTCCACCTCACTACCTTTTCCTGTTGGGGAACGTAGCAATAATTCAAAATTTTCCTACGTGTCACCAAGATCAATCTATGGAGTCATCTAGCAACGAGGGAGGAGTGGATCTACATACCCTTATAGATCGTGCGCGGAAGCGTTCAAGAGAACGGGGTTGATGGAGTCGTACTCGTCGTGATCCAAATCACTGATGATCCTAGCGCCGAACGGACGGCACCTCCGTGTTCAACACACGTACGGAGCAGCGATGTCTCCTCCTTCTTGATCCAGCAAGGGGAAAGGAGAGGTTGATGGAGATCCAGCAGCACGACGGCGTGGTGGTGGAAGTAGCGGGATTCCAACAGGGCTTCGCCAAGCGCTGCGGGAGGAGGGAGATGTGTCATGGGAGGGAGAGGGAGGCGCCAGGGCTCAGGTGTTGCTGCCCTCCCTTCCCCCCACTATATATAGGGCCAAGGGAGAGGGGGGGGGGGCGCAGCCTTGGCCCTTCCTCCAAGGAAGGGTGCGGCCAGGGAGGAGTCCCTCCTCCCCAAGGCACCTCGGAGGTGCCTTCCCCCTTTAGGACTCTTCCTTCTCTCATCTCTTGGCGCATGGGCCTCTTGGGGCTGGTGCCCTTGGCCCATATAGGCCAAGGCGCACCCCCTACAGCCCATGTGGCCCCCCGGGGCAGGTGGCCCCACCCGGTGGACCCCCGGGACCCTTCCGGTGGTCCCGGTACAATACCGGTGACCCCGAAACTTGTCCCGATGGCCGAAATAGCACTTCCTATATATAATTCTTTACCTCCGGACCATTCCAGAACTCCTCGTGATGTCCGGGATCTCATCCGGGACTCCGAACAACTTTCGGGTTACCGCATACTAATATCTCTATAACCCTAGCGTCACCGAACCTTAAGTGTGTAGACCCTACGGGTTCGGGAGACATGTAGACATGACCGAGATCGCTCTCCGGTCAATAACCAACAGCGGGATCTGGATACCCATGTTGGTTCCCACATGTCCCACGATGATCTCATCGGATAAACCACGATGTCGAGGATTCAATCAATCCCGTATACAATTCCCTTTGTCTAGCGGTACGATACTTGCCCGAGATTCGATCGTCGGTATCCGATACCTTGTTCAATCTCGTTACCGGCAAGTCTCTTTACTCGTTTCGTAACACATCATCCCGTGATCAACTCCTTGATCACATTGTGCACATTATGATGATGTCCTACCGAGTGGGCCCAGAGATACCTCTCCGTTTACACGGAGTGACAAATCCCAGTCTCGATTCGTGCCAACCCAATAGACACTTTCGGAGATACCTGTAGTGTACCTTTAGCCACCCAGTTACGTTGTGACGTTTGGCACACCCAAAGCACTCCTACGGTATCCGGGAGTTGCACAATCTCATGGTCTAAGGAAATGATACTTGACATTAGAAAAGCTTTAGCATACGAACTACATGATCTTGTGCTAGGCTTAGGATTGGGTCTTGTCCATCACATCATTCTCCTAATGATGTGATCCCGTTATCAACGACATCCAATGTCCATGGTCAGGAAACCGTAACCATCTATTGATCAACGAGCTAGTCAATTAGAGGTTTACTAGGGACATGGTGTTGTCTATGTATCCACACATGTATCTGAGTTTCCTATCAATACAATTCTAGCATGGATAATAAACGATTATCATGAACAAGGAAATATAATAATAACTAATTTATTATTGCCTCTAGGGCATATTTCCAACAGTCTCCCACTTGCACTAGAGTCAATAATCTAGTTCACATCGTCATGTGATTAACACTCACATGTCACATCGCCATGTGACCAACATCCAAAGAGTTTGCTAGTGTCACTAAACTAGTTCACATCATCATGTGATTAAGACTCAATGAGTTCTGGGTTTGATCATGTTTTTGCTTGTGAGAGAGGTTGTAGTCAACGGGTCTGCAACATTCAGATCCGTATGTACTTCGCAAATTTCTATGTCATCTTGTAGATGCAACTACTATGCTACATTTGGAGCCATTTCAAATAACTGTTCTACTTGGAGCTATTCTAAATTGTTGCTCCATTATACGTATCCGGTATCTCTACTCAGAGCTATCCGGATAGGTGTTAAGCTTGCATCGACGTAACTCTTTACGCCGAACTCTTTATCACCTCCATAATCGAGAAACATGTCCTTATTACCCCAAGGACAATTTTGACCGATGTCTAGTGATCCACTCCTGGATCACCTTTGTACCCTTTTGCCAGACATGTGGCAAGGCACACATCAGGTGCGGTACTCAGCATGGCATACCGTATAGAGCCTATGACAAAAGCATAGGGGACGACATTCGTCCTTTCTCTTTCTTCTGCCGTGGTCGAGCTTTAAGTCTTAACTTCATACCTTACAACTCAGGCAAGTACTTCTTGTTTGACTGATCCATCTTGAACACCTTCAAGATCATGTCAAGGTATGTGCTCATTTGAAAGTACCATTAAGTGTTTTGATCTATCCTTATAGATCTTGATGCTCAATGTTCAAGTAGCTTAATCCAGGCTTTCCATTGAAAAACACTTTCCAAATAACCCTATATGCTTTCTAGAAATTCTACGTCATTTCTGATCAACAATATGTCAACAACATATACTCATCAGAAATTCTATAGTGCTCCCACTCACTTCTTTGGAAATACAAGTTTCTCATAAACTTTGTATAAACCCAAAATCTTTGATCATCTCATCAAAGCGTACATTCCAACTCCGAGATGTTTACTCCAGTCCTTAGAAGGATTGCTGGAGCTTTGCATACTTATTAGCATCTTTCAGGATTGACAAAACCTTCCGGTTGTATCACATACAACCTTTCCTCAAGAAAATAGTCGAGGAAACAATGTTTTGACATCCTATCTGCAAGATTTCATAAATAATGCAGTAATCGCTAATATAATTCCAACAGACTCTTAGCATCGCTACGAGTGAGAAAGTCTCATCGTAGTCAACTCCTTGAACTTGTCGGAAAACATCTTAACGACAAGTCGAGCTTTCTTAATGGTGATACTTACCATCATTGTCCGTCTTCCTTTTAAAATCCATATGCACCTAACAGCCTTACGACCATCAAGTAGTTCTTCCAAAGTCTACACTTTGTTTTCATATATGGATCCTCTCTCGGATTATATGGCCTCGAGCCATTTTTGGAATCCAGGCCCACCATCGCTTCTCCATAGCTCGTAGGTTCATTGTTGTCTAGCAACATGACTTCCAAGACAGGATTACGTACCACTCTGAAGTAGTACGCATCCTTGTCATCCTACGAGGTTTGGGAGTGACTTGATCCGAAGTCTCATGATCAATATCATAAGCTTCCACTTCAATTGGTGTAGGTGCCACAGGAACAACTCTTTGTGCCCTGCTATACACTAGTTGAAGTGACGGTTCAATAACCTCATCAAGTCTCCACCATCCTCCCACTCAATTCTTTCGAGAGAAGCTTTTCCTCGAGAAAGGACCCGATTCTAGAAACAATCCCTTATTGCTTTCGGATCTGAGACAGGAGGTATATCCAACTGTTTTGGGTGTCCTATGAAGATGCATTTATCCGCTTTGGGTTCGAGCTTATCAGCCTGAAACTTTTTCACATAAGCGCCGCAGCCCCAAACTTCTACGAAATGACAGCTTAGGTTTCTCTAAACCATAGTTCATATGGTGTCATCTCATCGGAATTACGTGGTGCCCTATTCAAAGTGAATGTGGTTGTCTTTAATGCCTAACCCATAAACTGTCATGGTAATTCGATAAGAGACATCATGGTATGCATCATATCCAATAGGGTGCAGTTATGATGTTCGGACACACCATCACACTATGGTGTTCCAGGATGTATTAGTTGTGAAACAATTTCCACAATGTCTTAATTCTGTGCCAAACTCGTAATTCAGATATTCATCTCTATGATCATATCATAGATATTTTATCCTCTTGTCACGACGATCTTTCGACTTCACCCTGAAATTACTTGAACCTTTCAATAATTCAGACTCGTGATTCATCAAGTAAATATACTCAACATCTACTCGAATCATCTGTGAAGTAAGAACATAACGATATCCACTACACGCCTCAGCACTCAGTGGACTGCACACATCAAAATGTATTACTTCCAACAAGTTGCTTTCTAGTTCCATTTACTGAAAATGAGGCTTTCAGTCATCTTGCCCATGTGGTATGATTTGCATGTCTCAAGTGATTCAAAATCAAGTGAGTCCAAACGGTCCATTTGCATGGAGTTTCTTCATGCATATACACCAATAGACATGGTTCGCATGTCTCAAACTTTTCAAAAACGAGTGAGTCCAAAGATCCATCAACATGGAGCTTCTTCATGCGTTTTATACCGATATGACTTAAGTGGCAGTGCCACAAGTAGGTGGTACTATCATTACTATCTTATATCTTTTGGCATGAACATGTGTATCACTACGATCGATATTCAATAAACCATTCATTTTAGGTGTAATACCATTGAAGGTATTATTCAAATAAACAGAGTAACCATTATTCTCCTTAAATGAATAACCGTATTGCGATAGACGTAATCCAATCATGTCTATGCTCAACGCAAACACCAATCTCGATGGTAGAGGGAGCGTATGATATTTGATCATATCAACATTGGAAACACTTCCAACACATATCGTCAGCTCACCTTTAGCTAGTCTCCGTTTATTCCATAGCTTTTATTTCGAGTTACTAACACTTAGCAACCGAACCGGTATCTAATACCCTGGTGCTACTAGGAGTACTAGTAAAGTACACATCAACACAATGTATATCCAATATACTTCTATCGACCTTGCCAGCCTACTCATCTACCAAGTATCTAGGGTAATTCTGCTCCAGTGGCTGTTCCCCTTATTACAAAAGCACTTAGTCTCGGGTTTGGGTTCAACCTTGGGTTTCTTCACTAGAGCAGCAGCTGAATTGCCGTTTTATGAAGTATCCCTTCGTGCCCTTTCCCTTCTTGAAACTAGTGGTTTCACCAACCATCAACAATTGATGCTCCTTCTTGATCTCTACTTTTGTGGTGTCAAACATCGCGAATATCTCAAGGATCATCATATATGTCCCTGATATATCATAGTTCATCACGAAGCTCTAGCAGCTTGGTGGAGAAACATCACTATCTTATCTGGAAGATCAACTCCCACTCGATTCAAATGATTGTTGTACTTAGACAATCTGAGCACAAGCTCAACAATTGAGCTTTTCTCCCTTAGTTGCAGGCTAAGAAAATCGTCGGAGGTCTTATACCTCTTGACGTGGGCACGAGCCTGAAATCCCAATTTCAGCCCTCGAAGCATCTCATATGTTTCGCGATGTTTCAAAACGTCTTCGGTGCCTCAACTCTAAACCGTTTAACTGAACTATCACGTAGTTATCAAAATGTGTATGTCAGATGTTCGCAACATCCACAGACAACGTTCGAGGTTCAGCACACTGAGCGGTGCATTAAGGACATAAGCCTTCTATGAAGCAATGAGGACAATCCTCAGTTTACGGACCTAGTCCGCATAATTGCTACTATCAACTTTCAACTAATTTTTTTTCTAGGAACATATCTAAACAGTAGAACTAAAGCGCGAGCTATGACATAATTTGCAAAATCCTTTTGACTATGTTCAGGATAATTAAGTTCATCTTATGAACTCCCACTCAGATAGACATCCCTCTAGTCATCTAAGTGATTACATGATCCGAGTCAACTAGGCCGTGTCCGATCATCACGTGAGATGGACTAGTCATCATCGGTGAACATCTTCATGTTGATCGTATCTACCATACGACTCATGCTCGACCTTTCGGTCTCTTGTGTTCCGAGGCCATGTCTGTACATGCTAGGCTCGTCAAGTCAACCTAAGTGTTTTGCATGTGTTCCGAGGCCATGTCTGTACATGCTAGGCTCGTCAACACCCATTGTATTCGAACGTAAGAATCTATCACACCCGATCATCACGTGGTGCTTCGAAACGACGAACTTTCGCAACGGTGCACAGTTAGGGGGAACACTTTCTTGAAATTTTAATGAGGGATCATCTTATTTACTACCGTCGTTCTAAGCAAATAAGATGTATAAACATGATAAACATCACATGCAATCAAATAGTGACATGATATGGCCATCATCACTTTGCTCCTTTTGATCTCCATCTTCGGGGCTCCATGATCATCATCGTCACCGGCATGACACCATGATCTCCATCATCATGATCTCCATCATCGTGTCTTCATGAAGTTGTCTTGCCAACTATTACTTCTACTACTACAGCTAACGGTTAGCAATAAAGTAAAGTAATTACATGACGTTTATGTTGACACGCAGGTCATAAATAAATAAAGACAACTCCTATGGCTCCTGCCGGTTGTCATACTCATCGACATGCAAGTCGTGATTCCTATTACAAGAACATGATCAATCTCATACATCACATATATCATTCATCACATCCTTTTGGCCATATCACATCACATAGCATACCCTGCAAAAACAAGTTAGACGTCCTCTAATTGTTGTTTGCATGTTTTACGTGGCTGCTATGGGTTTCTAGCAAGAACGTTTCTTACCTACGCAAAGACCACAACGTGATATGCCAATTGCTATTTACCCTTCATAAGGACCCTTTTCATCGAATCCGATCTGACTAAAGTGGGAGAGACAGACACCCGCCAGCCACCTTATGCAACTAGTGCATGTCAGTCGGTGGAACCGGTCTCACGTAAGCGTACGTGTAAGGTTGGTCCGGGCCGCTTCATCCCACAATGCCGCCGAATCAAGATAAGACTAGTAACGGCAAGCATATTGAACAAAATCAACGCCCACAACTACTTTGTGTTCTACTCGTGCATAGAAACTACGCATAGACCTAGCTCATGATGCCACTGTTGGGGAACGTAGCAATAATTCAAAATTTTCCTACGTGTCACCAAGATCAATCTATGGAGTCATCTAGCAACGAGGGAGGAGTGGATCTACATACCCTTGTAGATCGCGCGCGGAAGCGTTCAAGAGAACGGGGTTGATGGAGTCGTACTCGTCGTGATCCAAATCACCGATGATCCTAGCGCCGAACGGACGGCACCTCCGTGTTCAACACACGTACGGAGCAGCGACGTCTCCTCCTTCTTGATCCAGCAAGGGGAAAGGAGAGGTTGATGGAGATCCAGCAGCACGACGGCGTGGTGGTGGAAGTAGCGGGATTCCAACAGGGCTTCGCCAAGCGCTGCGGGAGGAGGGAGATGTGTCATGGGAGGGAGAGGGAGGCGCCAGGGCTCAGGTGTTGCTGCCCTCCCTTACCCCCACTATATATAGGGCCAAGGGAGAGGGGGGGGCGCAGCCTTGGCCCTTCCTCCAAGGAAGGGTGCGGCCAGGGAGGAGTCCCTCCTCCCCAAGGCACCTCGGAGGTGCCTTTCCCCCTTTAGGACTCTTCCTTCTCTATCTCTTGGCGCATGGGCCTCTTGGGGCTGGTGCCCTTGGCCCATATAGGCCAAGGCGCACCCCCTACAGCCCATGTGGCCCCCCGGGGCAGGTGGCCCCACCCGGTGGACCCCCGGGACCCTTCCGGTGGTCCCGGTACAATACCGGTGACCCCGAAACTTGTCCCGATGGCCGAAATAGCACTTCCTATATATAATTCTTTACCTCCGGACCATTCCGGAACTCCTCGTGACGTCCGGGATCTCATCCGGGACTCCGAACAACTTTTCGGGTTACCGCATACTAATATCTCTATACCCTAGCGTCACCGAACCTTAAGTGTGTAGACCCTACGGGTTCGGGAGACATGTAGACATGACCGAGAATCTCTCTGGTCAATAACCAACAGCGGGATCTGGATACCCATGTTGGCTCCCACATGTTCCACGATGATCTCATCGGATGAACCACGATGTCGAGGATTCAATCAATCCCGTATACAATTCCCTTTGTCTAGCGGTACGATACTTGCCGAGATTCGATCGTCGGTATCCCGATACCTTGTTCAATCTCGTTACCGGCAAGTCTCTTTACTCGTTCCGTAACACATCATCCCGTGATCAACTCCTTGATCACATTGTGCACATTATGATGATGTCCTACCGAGTGGGCCCAGAGATACCTCTCCGTTTACACGGAGTGACAAATCCCAGTCTCGATTCGTGCCAACCCAACAGACACTTTCGGAGATACCTGTAGTGTACCTTTATAGCCACCCAGTTACGTTGTGACGTTTGGCACACCCAAAGCACTCCTACGGTATCCGGGAGTTGCACAATCTCATGGTCTAAGGAAATGATACTTGACATTAGAAAAGCTTTAGCATACGAACTACATGATCTTGTGCTAGGCTTAGGATTGGGTCTTGTCCATCACATCATTCTCCTAATGATGTGATCCCGTTATCAACGACATCCAATGTCCATGGTCAGGAAACCGTAACCATCTATTGATCAACGAGCTAGTCAACTAGAGGTTTACTAGGGACATGGTGTTGTCTATGTATCCACACATGTATCTGAGTTTCCTATCAATACAATTCTAGCATGGATAATAAACGATTATCATGAACAAGGAAATATAATAATAACTAATTTATTATTGCCTCTAGGGCATATTTCCAACATTTCCTACCCATAAGCTTAAATAGTCTTGATCGCGAGGGTGTGAGATTGCTGAGTCCCCGTGACTCACATATACTTCCAAAACCAGTTGCAGGTGCCGATGATACCCGTGTAGGTGATGCAACCGAGCTCAAGAAGGAGCTCGATGAAGATCTTGTTCATTGAGTTGTTTCGTTTCAGTTGATCAGTAGTGGAGCCCAGTTGGGGCGATCGGGGATCTTTTGCATTAGGGGTTGTCTTTCTTTATTTGGTTCCGTAGTCGAACCTTGATTGTATCTGGATGATGTAATGCTATATTCATGTATTGTGTGAAGTGGCGATTGTAAGCCAACTCTTTATCCCTTTTCTTATTCAGTACATGGGATGTGTAAAGATTACCCCTCTTGCGACATGCCTACTATGCGGTTATGCCTCTAAGTCGTGCTCCGACACGTGGGAGATATAGCCGCATCGTGGGTGTTACAGGTTCGGTTGCTCATATTTGTAACTCAAAACAGGAGTTCAGAATAAATGAAGATTGCTTAAGGACAAGGTGACAATGGGCATTGGGAATGGTTCCAAGGTCGATGTGATCGTCGTCGGCACGCTACCTCTACATCTACCTTCGGAATTAGTTTTAGACCTCAATAATTGTTATTTGGTGCCTGCGTTGAGCATGAACATTATATCTGGATCTTGTTTATTGCGAGACGATTGTTCATTTAAATCGAAGAATAATGGTTGTTCTATTTATATGAGTAATATCTTTTATGGTCATGCACCTTTGATGAATGGCCTATTCTTGTTGAATCTCGATCATAGTGATACACATATTCATAATATTGAAGCCAAAAGATGCAAAGTTGACAATGATAGCGCAACATACTTGTGGCACTGCTGTTTAGGTCATATTGGTGTAAAGCGCATGAAGAAACTCCATGCGGATGGACTTTTAAAATCACTTGATTATGAATCATTTGATACTTGTGAACCATGCCTCATGGGTAAGATGACTAAAACTCCATTCTTCGGAACAATGGAGCGAGCTTATGACTTATTGGAAATAATACATACCGATGTATGCGGTTCAATGAGTGTCGAGGCACGCAACGGGTATCATTATTTTCTAACCTTCACAAATTGTCGGTGGGAACGACACCTATGGGATCACAAGAATCCCTACTACGGTTGCGGGGCGCGGGGTCGTGAGAAGAGCGGATCAAACAGATAGCACACGGTTCGTTTATCCAGGTTCGGGTTGCGAGGATGCGTAAAAACCTACTCCTGCTTTGGTGGATTGTATATCTGTGTTCTTGAGCTAGCTATGGGGCGTGAGGAGCTCCAAAAAGCCGAATCCTCCTCCTGGTCGCCTCGGGCCTCCTTTTATAGGTAAGGGATTGTCACAGTGGCACACAGGAGGTGGAAAGGGAACAGTGATGTGAGGTTATCCCTCGCATTACATAACAAGGCGCATTTAATGCGTCCTGCTTAGGTGTCCTTGCTTTATCGGGGACGGGGGAGAGACCTGTCTCGTCCGTCGCCGCTCCCTCTTGTGTCGACACGCGCCCTGGCCAGCGGCGCCCGCGGTGCCATGTAGGTAGGCAGGCAGCTGAGGTGGCGCAGTGGTGGGTCTCCACGAAGATCCGCATGCCGCCACGCAGGTGCCTGCCCAGCTGGTTGGGTTGGCAGCTGCATGCGAACGGCGGTGGATGTTTGACTGGCATGGGCCTGATGGTGACCCTACGGGTGTTCTTGGCAAGGGCCTTGCCGGGACCCCGGCAAGGGTCTTGCCGTGGCACCTGCTGTCATCCCCGGCAAGGCTCTTACCGGGGGCCTTGTGGTCCTCCTTGGCTGGGATCCCGCCAAGGATCATCATCTTCTAAAGGGTGTATCTGATCTTGAATGTCTTCACAAAGATCTGCGTGCCACCACGGGGATGTCTCCCGAATCCTTGCCCCATGGGGGCAGTGGACTCAAGGGTGACTCACTCCGTAGGTGTGGGGCGAGCTGCCACGGCAAGGGTCTTGCCGGGTTTGCTAAAACCGCCTCCCAGCAAGGATCTTGCCGGGGGGGGTTCCGCTTTGTCCCCTTTGCTCTTTGTGGTCTTGGTCTTGGCGTCGTTCTGCTTCTCTTGAGCTTCGGCCTTACCTTGGCTCACCTCCCTTGCCTTGCTCAGTGTGGTAGTGCATGTGGCTCAGACTGCCCGTGCACAGTTATAGGGGTACAAAAAGTGTACCCCTCTTTTTGTACACCGACAGGAGCCCCCGGGCCTGGGCCACACGTAAGCGCAATCGCGTCGTTGGGCTAGGCCCAAAAACAGTGCACGGGCAGGCGGGGTAGTTTTTACCGTGGTAAGTTTCTTCGCGCGCTGTGCTTCCCACGACTCTCGCGCGTGGCGTGGCGTGGGGAGGCGCGTGTGACGTGGGCGGCATGCGTTGGATTGGTTCCCGCAGGCATGCGTCACGTCGTAGTAAATGGGGCGGTTCGCGCCTTCCCCATAAACGGAGGGAGGCGTGGAGGCGCGGCCCATTTACTGAACGGGGCCGAGGCGTGGTCTTCAAGGCGTCCACTCCCCACGATCACAGGGTGGGGAGAGGTCGCCTCACCCATTGCCTCGGTCCTGCACGCCTGCCACGTGGCTCTCATGTGCTTGGGGTGGCGAATGGTGGAGGCAGGAAACCGGGCCGCCGCGGGCTAGGGCGGCGGGTCGGTTCCAGTTCCCTGCGCCTTCCGCGTCTTGATTGGCTGAGCGGGGCGGCCGATCCCCCACCCTGTTCCTTTATAAAGAACGGGAGGGGGGGATGGCGTCCCGCATTCTTTCGTCTCCTCCTTCCTTCAGCTTCTGCTCCCCCCTTCCATCCGCTATGGAGAGAGGGAATCCTGGTCCTGCAACGGTGGCGGCGAGGGTCGCCGCTCGACAACGCGTCCCTCCTTCTCCTGCACCTGCGGTGGCAGAGCCAGGCGCGAGGGGAAGGGGGAGGGGGCGAGGCCGTGGGCGAGGCCGAGGCGCTCGGGGAAGAGGAGGACGGGGTGGCGCAACGGCCTCACCTCCGCCAGCAGTTCCTCCCCCCATGGAGGGCCACTTTGGGGATGACCCCTGCGAGTTCTTCGTCAGGCTGCGCCGGCCGCCTCGCCGTCGCCTTCGTCTCCCGACTCCATTCGCGCGGGAGATGGAGTTGGATCCGCCGGAGTCGTTGCGGCTGCACATGAGGGGCTGCGGGATCAGTGGCGCGCAGGTCCGCGTCGACTTCCCCGCCCCTCACGTGATGTATCTTTGTCGGGGATGGAAGACGTTTGCTCATATCCACCGCTTGACGGAGGGGCTCACTCTCCATTTTAAGCTGATGAAGGGTGGCCTTCTCTCCGTCAAGGTCTTCGGGTGTTTTGGGACCCGTGCAAGGTGCTGCGTGGAGAGCTCTTCTGATAGTGAAGACTCCTCCTTGGGCGGGAGTGACGAGGAGGACAGCGGCAGCGACGACGAGGGTAGTAGGCGGCAGGATGACGGGTCCGATTAGGTGTCGGGTGCCGCTTCGTGCGGCACCGGCGACCCCATCATCCGCATCACCGGCTCCCTGAACTTCTCGGGGTCATCTCCTTGGGCGGCTGGCATTGGGAGGCTGCGGAAGAGGAAGAGGGCGGGCGGCAAGGCCGTCAAGTCGGAGTACGCGGGCACCGACGCCTTCGACGCGTGCTGACGTCATGCCGCCTCGTCTTCAAGCTCTGCTTCCGGCGCCGCCATCACCATCCATCCTTCGGACGGCCACCGAGATGTTCTCTTGGTGTCTTCTCCCACCCGTAGCTCGCCTAGGCGCCCCTTTTGCCCTTTTCGCCTCCTTGACCTGCCTCCTGGGGAGAGGGACAAGAAAGGGATTACGGGCACCTTATCTCTTTTTAGTTTGTAAGCCTTTGGGCCTTAGCTGAATTTAAAAATTGTAATCCCATCATTCATGTTTTTCATTCCCTATGGACTGTACCTGAGTGGAATGTTTTTAATGAAAAATGTATGCTTGTCGGGTCATTTGTTTGTGGGTAGAACCCACGACAAGGAGTAAATCCTTGATATCTTTAAGATAAACATTTCTTTGCCCGGCAACAGGCCTTGCCATCTCCCCACTTCGCTCGACCTTTCTCACACCTTTGGCGGAGGCAGGGATGAGGTGGGTTCAGGCTCCTTGTTTCATCCTCTCACTGCCGCGACTACGACCAAACCTGGCCCCAGGAACGAGCCCTAGGGCCTAGAGTTAGGGGAGCACGATAGCTTTAGGAAGAAACGAGGTTTCAGATACCTCAGTCCATAAGGGAATGCATGATAAGGGATGAAGAACTTATCTGAAGCTGTAGCCCCCGGCAACTCTGGTTTGCCGTTGGTGAATCTTTGCTCTTGCAGCCCCCGGCAATACTGGCTTGCCGGGGTCTAGATGCTGGTCTGTCCCTCTTCTCTTTTTTGTCCTCAAGTGATCCGGCAAGGATATCTGTGAGTCCTGCGAACCAAAGAAGACGAAAGAATGGCAAAGAGACGCACACTCAACCTCTAAGCTAGGGGTTAGTCGCCGCTAAGCACTATCAACCCTAACCAAGGACGAGACTCGACCTAGCATGCATGCTATAACTTGGGGCACCAGCGCTTCATTTACTTGTGCTCAGGGTCTGCGCCTGGCTTTGTACAAAGGGTTACATGCATCATCGGCAATGCTTGTACAAAAGGTGGCTTGCCGGGGGGCCTGGCAAGCCGCGCCTTACGGGTAAAACTTGCGAAGATGCTCAATATTCCAGGAGTTACTCACTGGAACGACATCTTCGGTCTCCAGGCGTACTACGCCGGGCCTGGTGACTCGTATTACCCGATAAGGGCCTTCCCACTTTGGCGTCAACTTGTTGGAATTCTTGGCCGATTGAACGCGCCGAAGGACAAGGTCGCCTTCCTCAAGGCTTCGGGCATGAACCTTGCGGCTATGGTAGCGGCGCAAGGCTTGCTGGTAGCGTGCTGCTCTCATAGCCGCCCAAAGACGATCTTCCTCAAGGAGCATTGCGTCATCTTGGTGCAGTTGCTCTTGCTCAAGCTCATCATAAGAGAGCACTCGAGGTGACCCGTATATGAGTTCAGTGGGGAGAACTGCTTCTGCCCCGTATACTAGGGCAAAGGGTGTCTGGCCGGTGGCTCGATTTGGCGTCGTCCTGATCGACCAAAGAACCGTCGGCAACTCATCAATCCACCGCCTTCCACTCTTGTGCAGCCTGTCAAAGGTCTTGGTCCTTAAGCCTCGCAATACTTCAGTGTTTGCCCTCTCAGCTTGACCATTACTTCGTGGGTGAGCAACGGAAGCGAAACAGACTTTGTTGCCGAGGTCTTGGATATATTGCATGAAGGTGCGGCTTGTGAACTGTGTGCCGTTGTCGGTGATGACTCTGTTGGGTACACCAAAATGACACACTAATCCCTTGAAGAAGTTGACGGCTGACTGAGCTGTGACCTTCCTCGCTGCCTCCACCTCCGGCCACTTTGTGAACTTGTCGATTGCAACGTACAAGTACTCAAAGCCCTCGACAGCGCGGGGGAAAGGGCCCAGTATGTCGATCCCCCAGACCGAGAAGGGCCAGGAGAGAGGAATGGTTTGAAGGGCTTGAGCTGGCTGATGAAGCTTCTTTGAATGGAACTGCCACGCTTCACACCTGGTGACTAGTGTCGTCGCATCCTGGAGGGCGGTGGGCCAGAAGAAGCCTTGCCGAAATGCCTTGCCAGCAAGGGCCCTTGACCTGATGTGGGATCCACATATGCCTCCGTGTATCTCCACCAACAACTCCAGTCCTTCCTCCCGAGGGATACACTTCAATTTCACACCGTTCGGCCTCTTTCTGTACAGGACGTCATCGACGAACTGGTACATGGTAGAGCGACGGGCTACTTTTTCCGCTTCTTCCTGCTCTTCAGGAAGTTCCCCTGTTTGGAGGAATCGGACGGTATGCTGTGCCCATGCTGGAGCCTGGGGCTCGTCGGTGAGGACTAAAGGCATTTCTTTCGCTATAGGAGCGGCTGTCTCGACGGCAAGAGCTTGACGCTCCGCCGGAGCTAGCCGTCCCGTGGCGGGCTCAGTGTCCCCGGCAACATCTTTGCCGGCGGCTCCGGGGAGCTCGGCGGGAAAGTACTTGCTGGGTCCTGATTTCCTCCTCTTGTTCTGCTCTGTTGATGGATCAACGGATGGCTGAGTTAGCTGGAGCACAAAGGTACCTGGTTCCATAGGTAGCTTGAGGGCAGCGCGTTTTGACAGGTAATCGGCGATATCGTTCTCCGCTCAGGGAACATATTCCGCCTGTATACCGTCGAAACGCTCTTCCAGCTTTCTCACTTCATCAACGTAGGCCTTCATCAATGGGCTCTGGTAGTCCTTGTTGACTTGCTTGACGACGAGCTATGAGTCGCCCCTGATGATGAGCTTCTTGATTCCGAGGTCCGCCACGATCCTAAGACCGGCAAGCAGCCCTTCGTACTCTGCTGTATTGTTTGTTGACACCTCCCTGGGGAAGTGCATCTGGATCACGTACTTGAGGTGCTCTCCAGTGGGCGCGACAAGCAGTATGCCAGCCCCGGCGCCGTGTAAGGAGAAAGCTCCATCAAAGTACATGATCCAACTGCAACTTGCCTCCTTGCCGGGGAGAGCAGTCTCTTGGGCTTCTTCGTCAGGCGTTGCGGTCCATTCTGCAATGAACTCCGCCAGGACTCGGCTCTGAATCGTCGAAGTACTTTCAAACTTGAGGCCAAAGCTGGACAGCTCCAGTGCCCATTCCACAATTCTTCCCGTTGCATCTGGATTGTGCAATATCCGTTGCAGAGGGAGGCGAGCGACGAAGTGATCTCTTGTGCCTGGAAGTAGTGACGCAGCTTCCTCGAGGCCATGAGAAGGCCGAAGAGCAGTTTCTGCACACCGGAGTACCTCGATCTAGCTCCCTGCAGGAGGGAACTAACAAAGTAGACCGGGTGCTGCATCATTTTCTTCTTCGGCGGCACTTCAACTGGCTGTGTCGTCTCTGCATTGGTGGTGTCAGGCTCTGTCACTGCCATTACCTCGTCATCAACCTCTCTCTGCGCCACTAGTGCGGCGCTGACCACCTGGTTCATTGCCGACAGGTATAGCAGCAACGGCTCCTGTGGCCTAGGCGCAACTAGTATTGGCGCGGAGGAGAGGTACTTCTTCAAATCTTGCAATGCTGCTTCGGCTTCTGGCGTCCACTCCATCGGGCCTGCCTTTTTCAGGATCTTGAAAAAGGGAAGGGCGCGCTCGGCAGACTTGGAAATGAATCTGCCCATGGCGGCGACGCAACCAGCAAGCCGACGCACATCCTTGATTCGCTTGGGTGCTTCAATATGTTCTATAGCTTTGATCTTGTCCGGATTAGCCTCTATCCCACGCTGTGACACAAAGAACCCGAGAAGCATGCAAGACGGGACGCCAAAGACGCACTTCTCAGGGTTCAGCTTGAGATTGATCTTGCGCAGGTTTGCAAATGTTTCTTGCAAATTCGGTATGAGGGTTGCCCTGTCCTTGGTTTTGACCACTATGTCATCCATATAAGCTTCCATATTTCTATGGAGCTGGGTTTCAAAACCAATCTGGACCGCCCTTGCAAACGTCGAACCAGCACTCTTCAGCCCGAAAGGCATCCGCATGAAACAATACGTACCACATGGGGTGATGAATGCTGTTTTCTCTTTGTCTTCTCTTGTCATGAAGATCTGGTGGTAGCCGGAGTAGGCATCAAGTGAAAGTGCAACTATCCCTAGGTGGTTTTGGTAATTCATAACAACATATAGCTCATTGAGCTAATGCTATTCCAAGATGATTATTTCAGGAAAGCTCAATGATTGGCATGGCATGGATGTGAAAGTGGAACCCTCAAAATGCTAAGGACAAAGGATTGGCTCAAGCTCAAAAGCTCAAGACTCTTCTTTTTATATTTTAGTGATCCAAGATCACATTGAGTCTTTAGGAAAAGCCAATACTATCAAGGAGGGATGAGGTGTTGCTTAATGAGCCTCTTGCTTCATGTGCTTAGTGATATGCTCCAAAACCCTCAACTACTTTCCCATATCCACATATGACCTAAACCCTAAGCCAAACTCGGTCCTACCGATTCTTCCTATCCGGCGCCACCGAGTTTCACTTGTCATTATCCACTGCCAAACCCTAGCAATTCGGTTCTACCGATAAGGATCTCAGTCTCACCGAGATGGGGTTGCAAACTCTCTGTTTCCCTTTCGTAACTTTTCGGTCTCACCGAAAGAGCGAATCGGTCCCACCGAGATTGCAATGTAAACTCAGTGTTTCCCCTTTGTAACTTTTCGGTCTCACCGAGTTCCACTCGGTCTCACCGAAAGAGCAAATCGGTCCCACCGAGTTTGCCTGAACAACTCTCTGGTTAGCTAATTACCAAATTCGGTCTCACCGAGTTTGTGTAATCGGTCTCACCGAGATTACGTTATGCCCAAACCCTAACCATATCGGTCCTACCGAGTTGCATGTCAGTCCCACCGAAAATCACTAACGGTCACTAGGTTTACATTTTCGGTCCGACCGAGTTTATTGATTCGGTCCCACCGAGATTGGAAAACTGTGTAACAGTTGGATTTTGTGTGGAGGCTATATATACCCCTCCACCTCCTCCTCATTCATTGAGAGAGCCATCAGAACACACACACCATTCCAACTCATATGTTCTGAGAGAGAACCACCTACTCATGTGTTGAGACCAAGACATTCCATTCTACCATATGAATCTTGATCTCTAGCCTTCCCAAGTTGCTTTCCACTCAAATCTTCTTTCCACCAAATCCAAATCCTATGAGAGAGAGTTGAGTGTTGGGGAGACTATCATTTGAAGCACAAGAGCAAGGAGTTCATTACCTACACACCATTTGTTACTTCTTGGAGAGTGGTGTCTCCTAGATTGGCTAGGTGTCACTTGGGAGCCTCCGACAAGATTGTGGAGTTGAACCAAGGAGTTTGTAAGGGCAAGGAGATCGCCTACTTCGTGAAGATCTACGCTAGTGAGGCAAGTCCTATGTGGGCTCTAGCCATGGTGGGATAGACAAGGTTGCTTCTCCGTGGACCCTTTGTGGGTGGTTGCTTCTTCGTGGACCCTTCATGGGTGGAGCCCTGTGTGGACTCGCGCAACCGTTACCCTTGGGTGGAGCCCTGTGTGGACTCGAGCAACCGTTACCCTTCGTGGGTTGAAGTCTCCATCAACGTGGATGTAGGATAGCACCACCTATCCGAACCACAGGAAAAACATCCGTGTCTCCAATTGCGTTTGAATTCTCCAAACCCTTCCCTTTACATTCTTGCAAGTTGCATGCTTTACTTTCCGCTGCCTATATACTCTTTGCATGCTTGCTTGAATTATGTGATGATTGCTTGACTTGTCCTAAATTAGCTAAAATCCGCCAAGAACTAAAATTGGGAAAAGGTTAAGTTTTTATTTGGTCAAGTAGTCTAATCACCCCCCTATAGACATACTTTCAATCCTACAAGTGGTATCAGAGCTTTGGTCTCCATTTGCTTGATCTCCATAGCTTTTGGTGGTCATAGCCTTGGTTTCACAACCTAGGAGAGTATGGCGTCTAGCGAGGGAAATTATCACCGTAGAGGTCCTTACTTTGATGGTACTAATTTTGCTAGTTGGAAGCATAAAATGAAAATGCATATTCTTGGACATAACCCCGCCGTTTGGGCTATTGTGTGTGTTGGTTTGCAAGGTGACTTCTTTGATGGGAGAGAACCGAAACGTGAAGCTACCGCGGATGAGTTGAAGATGTTGCAATACAATGCTCAAGCTTGTGATATTCTCTTCAATGGATTGTGCCCCGAAGAATTCAACAAAATCAGCCGCCTTGAGAATGCAAAGGAAATTTGGGACACTTTGATTGATATGCACGAAGGTACCGACTCCGTCAAGGAATCCAAGTTGGATGTGCTTCAAAGCCAACTTGACAAGTTCAAGATGAAGGATGGTGAAGGTGTCGCTGAAATGTACTCTAGGCTTGCTCTCATCACAAATGAGATTGCCGGCTTAGGAAGTGAAGAGATGACCGATAAATTCATCATCAAGAAGATTCTAAGAGCCTTGGATGGAAAATATGATACCGTGTGCACATTGATCGAAATGATGCCCAATTACAAAGATCTCAAGCCAACGGAGGTGATTGGAAGAATTGTTGCTCATGAGATGTCACTTAAGGATAAAGAGGAACTTCACAACAAATCAAGTGGTGCCTATAAAGCCTCATGTGAAGCCCCTACATCATCAAGTGAGAAACAAGACTTCAATGAAGAATTGAGCTTAATGGTGAAGAACTTCAACAAGTTCTACAAGAGTAGAAGCAAAGATAGAAGCTCCAAGTCAAGGTCCTACAATGACAAAAGATCTACTAGTCGAGAGCGAAACTGCTACAATTGTGGAAGACCCGGACACTATTCCAATGAGTGTACGGCTCCCTACAAGAGAAGAGAAGATTCTCCAAAAAGAAGAAGCTAAGGATCACCACCAAGAGAGAGAAGGAGTAGAGATGATTGTTATGAACGAAGTTACTCACGGAGAAGCAAGGATTCGGAAAGGAAGGAAAAATCATCAAGGAGCTACACAAGACGAAGACATCAAGCTCATGTTGGTGAATGGGTATCCGGCTCCGACTCTGACAGCCACTCCGAGAGAAGTTATTACTCCGACTCCGAAGATACTCAAGATGAAGGTGTTGCCGGTCTAGCACTTGTGTCAACCAACTCCTACGACACATTTGACTCACCAAATGAAGGAATTGGAAGATGCTTCATGGCCAAAGGTCCTAAGGTAACACACCCCGAGTATGTTGATTTCAATAGTGATGAAGATGACTTGTTAGGTGATGATTTGCTTGGTGACAACTCTAGTGATGAATACTATGATGAAAGACCAATTAATCATGCTAATCAAGATAAAATGAATGACAATTATAAGGAGAAGATTGAGGCTCTAACTAAAGAACTAAAAACTCTTAAGTTAGCTCATGACACTATCTTCGAAGATCATCGAGAGCTTTTAAGAGCTCATGAGAAATTACGCTTTGAAAAGCTCAATCTTGAGCAAGAGCATGAGTTGTTAAAGGCAATCAATGATGATCTCCGCAAGAAAAGTTCTTCTTACATTGCCAAGCGTTTACTCTTATCCACTTACATGCCTCAAGTCAAATCTAGTAACAAGAAAGATTCTTCCTCTAGCAGTAACAATGATCATGTTAAATCCAATATTGTTGCTTCTAGTAGTTCTCTTGATTCCACTAATGATTCTCTTAGCCAAGTTACACTTGAGCAAGAAAATAGCTTATTGAAGGGAATTATAGAGAAAGGAGTGTACAAAAGCCTTGCCGGAAGTAAGCAATTCGAGGAAATTGTGCGCAAGCAAGGAATGCACCGGAAGAATCAAGGTGTTGGTTTTGAACGAAAGTTCAATGCCAATGGAGTTGAGTGGGAAGAAGATCAATACCCCAAGACAAAGTTCGTCCCTCAACAAGAGAAGTATACTTCTTTCAAGGGGACACAAGCTCAAGATGATCTTCCACCACAAGACTACAAGCAAAAAGGCAAGTACAAGCTTCAAGAGGAAATTGATGCATTTGAAGAAGCTCCAAATACCTTAGTCAAGTGGATTCCCAAGACTACTTCAAGTTCCACTTCATCAAGTACGACTACAACTCCAAGGATTCCCATCAAGATGATGTGGATCCAAAAGAAGAAGAACTAGAGAGTTCTTGAGGGTGACTCCGCCAACATACTTCACTCTTATCATTTTGGCAAGAACGAGTGCAATCAACTTCCACATCTTGCACTAGTTCAAGGAGTCACAAACCCTCTTGTTGGTAAGACAAGGGACAAGGTAACCTAAAAGTTTTCATGGACATCATCTTTTGTGTGCATCACTCTATGTCTATGGATATCCTTGTTTGTTCCTTGTGGGACTAACCCATGTAGGTATTGAAAGTGTAATTCACTCAAATGGATAGCTCCAAGAGATCAACATCAACATTGAGCATCCACATCTTCAATATCTACATGAAGTCATCATCGACAAAACCCAAGGTTAGTTCATCCCTCTTAGGGGGGATATCACATCTAGGGGGAGCTTTACTCTAAGACTTGAGCTAAAGCAACTCTAAAGATGTGAACAAAACAATGCTTTATGTAAAAGTGGTAACCCCACTTGAGCTTAAACGATGAGTATGACCTATGATCAAGTGTTCTCACTTGACTCCTAAGTCAATATACTCATATATAGATGACCTAGTCATCGCAAATTGCTTGATAGATGCTAGAATTGGTTGTGCATGCCTTGTCACATATTTCATTTGCCATCTTATTGTGTGAGCATGCTGGTTGCATATTTTACTCATTCGAGGACATCCACTTGTTGTTTTGATTGTTTGGTTTTATCTTCTTTTGCCAAGTGGATGGACAAGAATGCCTAAGAACCTCCTCTAGCTATCTATGATTTTCTCGTCTCAAACTCTATTCATGCTGCATCACAAAATTTGATCAAGTCAGATTCGAACCACTCTGTGTGAGGAGCGCTCGGAGTCCCCGATTCGTCATAGACTTAAACTTCCAAAACCTCTTTATGATTCTCGGTCTGACCGATACTCCACTTTCGGTCCTACCGAGATCATTAAGTTGATCTAGGTTTTCGATCTCGGTGCAACTGATTTGAACCTTTCGGTCACACCGAGTTTCAGTAACTGCACGCAGTTATGAATCTCGGTGCCACCGAGTCGTTCCACTCGGTCACACCGACAGGGTCGGGCTATATATAGTCACGGGCAAAATTTGGAAATTTCTCCGAACCCCTTCGCCCGCGCGATAGCCTGCTCTGCCCTCGTGGTCTCCGAATCGTCTTCTCGCCGCCAGCCGTCTCCAGTCGCTGGTCTCTGTCGCCGTCAACGGGAATTCTGCCCCGCCGTTGCCGCCGTAGCAAGTCCCCGCTGAACTAGGGTATGTACTTGATCTTTGTGCTATTCCCAATCTGATTCCTAGCACATTGTGATCATATTGATTCTAGCCACGTTTGATAAACTTCTATCCAGTCAATGAACTCATAGATTAGGTTTGATTCGAAAATTCTAGGTTTAGGTTTCCGCCGAAACCATCTCGGACCCACCGAGTTGAAAAACTCGGTCCCACCGATTTGGCTTATGCCATTGCACAAGTGAGACTCGGTCTGACCGAGAATTACTTATCGGTGTGACCGATTTTGGAACTCTGTGAAACCCTAGCAGTCTCAGTGCCACCGAACTGTGACTCGGCCCTACCGAGTTCACTAGTTTAGGTTCCAAAACTGCTTCGGTATCACCGAGTTTGAAAATCGGTAGATCCGAGATGATTTCAGTGGGAAACTAAAACTAAGTTTTTGGATCATTATTTTGCAAAAATCTCTGCATTTTGTGATGCTCATCTTTTCTATCTCATCTATAATCTATTCACAGGGTCAGCAGTCAGTTTGCAGCATGTCTGATCAAAGTGATAGCCAAAATATGTCAGAGAAGCAAGTGGTGATGAGTGAGGGCACTAGTCCCTCCAGTTCATCTGATGAAGGCAGCAGGAGCACTCCTAGCAATTTGCCAAAGGCTGCCACGAGACAAAGGAAGAAGAGGACTTCAGATTCCGAAGATGAGGACTATGTGGCAGAGGAAGAGGCCACTTCCAAGAGAGTTGAGCCAGCTCAAGGCACTAAGCCAGGTCTGAAAATCAAAAGGCCAGCAGGTAGGCAGCCAATGTCAAAGGCCAGAATGTCAACTGAGAAGCCCATAGAGCCAGTTGCAGCTGAGAGCAAGAAAAGAAAGGAAAGGGTGAAGAAGACTGTGGCTAGAGTGCTTGGCAAAGCTTCCATCATGGAAGAAGAAGAGGAAGAAGAAGTAGCTGCACCAGCGCCCAAGGCACCCAAGCTAATGGGAGATGCCATAAAATCAGGCGGAGCTGCTTCCAAGGCCAAGTCAGCTCCAAAGCCAAAGGCTAAGAGAAATACAAGGAGCATTCCTACAGCTGAGAAGAACAAGGCCCCAGTGCCTGAGACTGTTGCTGAAGAAGAGGAAGAGAATGTTCTGAGAAAGCTCAAGCCCAAGATCCCAGACCACAACGATGCTCATCCTGTGGCTGAGGACATGAATCTCAGGAGAGATTCAGGGCTGAGGAAGTGGAGAGAAGCAGACCCGTATGCTTCAAGGAGAAGGACAACCGTGGACTACAGGTTTCACACCAAGGAGCAGCAAGATTTTTATGAGACAGTGCTGCTAGATAAGAAGCCCATTGTCTGTGATATGCGTTGGGTTGATTGGACGTACATCAAGGACAATGAGGAGCACTATCCTGGAGTGCAAGACAGCTTCATAGCTTGTGGAGTAGCTGACTTTGTTGGGCAGAAGCTCACAAAGTGGAACGAGGAACTCATCATGCAGTTCTACTCCACAGCTCACTTTTATCCAGATGGGAGGATCACATGGATGTCTGAGGGTACAAGGTACCAATCTACAGTGGCTGAGTGGGCACAGATCATAAATGCCCCAGAGGAGCAAGATGATGACTTGGATATCTATGCCAAGAAGAAAATGGACCACAACTCAATGTCAAATATGTACAAGGAGATCCCAAATGAAGCACTTGATACCTTCAAGTTTGGCTCAGTACATTACCTTCTGTCAGGGCTCCCGACTATCAATTGGATCTTGAGGCACACCTTACTGCCTAAGTCTGGAGATCACAAGATGATCAGAGGCCATGCTATCAACTTGCTACATGTGTTTGATGTGCCTCAGAAGTTCAAGGTGATGAGCCTCATAGTGGAAACAATCAAGAGGACTGCAGCAGATCAGAAGAGGAGTTGTGGATACGCCCCTCAAATTCAGGAGCTCATCAACTCCAAGATGGGCACGGGCATATATCTATTGGACAAGGAACACCTGCCCATCCGTCCAGATTTCGAGGACAATCAAGTTGTCATGACTGAGAACGAGCCATCATCTGCCCAAGCATTTGCAAAGAAGGATAAGGCGAGGAAGGAGAAAGCTGCCAAGATGCCTACTCAAGAGGAGGCATCTGAGTATTTCTTGAAGACTAAACAAGAGCAGCTTGGTTACTTGATTGCATCCACGCTGAGGATTGAGCAAAGTCTAGCCACCCTCACTCAGAATCAGCAGAGCCTAGAGAGAATCATGGAACAAAAGTTCTATGACTTGGATGTCAAAGTAATGGAAGTTCAGTCTGCAGTGGAGCAGCTCCAGGAGGACATGCAGGAGAGGAGAGGCAGGACTACCACTCATGCCTTTGCCAGAGTGCCAAGAGGTCCAAGGTCGTCTGCCGTGCCAGTTGCTGACACAAGAGCCACCACCTCAGCACCAGCCACAGCCTCAGTTCCACCAGCTCCAGCATCTACTTCAGGTCCAACTCCAGCGTCTACTTCAGCATCTACCGAAG
Organism: Triticum urartu; assembly: GCF_003073215.2. NCBI lineage: Eukaryota > Viridiplantae > Streptophyta > Magnoliopsida > Poales > Poaceae > Triticum > Triticum urartu. The sequence continues at coordinate 132,961,392 of NC_053026.1, forward strand.
CCTTCGTCCTTGGAGTGATCCGGACTCCACCACCACCTGAAGATCAAGCCTGAGCGTCGATCTAGTGCTATGCATTTTCTAGGAACTTTTTGGTAACTTGTTGCCAAAGGGGGAGAAGATGTATAGATCATAGGCTTCGAGAGAGAGAGTGTTGCTTTTCTCTCTTGCTTTATTTGGTGGTTTTTCAAACTTGTTTGCTTTTGAGTGCTTGAGATACTACGTCATTATTTGTGAGACATTGATGGTCATGTGTTTGATCATAAGCTACACTTAATGCTTGCTTAATACTATTATCCTATCTATCTTGTGTGATCATTCACTTTTCTTGGTGATGAGTGCATGTATTTCATTCTTATCATTTTGAGCGCTCCACCAAGATGTATGTGACATGGAAGAGTAACCCGTGATTCTAACTCTTTGTGCATTTGCAGTCCAAAGCAAATTTTAAATATGCACAAATTTAGGGGGAGCTCTTACTTATCACATACTTCTCAAAGCGACGATATATTTCATACTTATTATCATTTGTCAAAGCTTTGATCTATATGTTGTCATCAATTACCAAAAAGGGGGAGATTGAAAGTGCAACTATCCCTAGGTGGTTTTGGTAATTCATAACAACATATAGCTCATTGAGCTAATGCTATTCCAAGATGATTATTTCAAGAAAGCTCAATGATTGGCATGGCATGGATGTGAAAGTGGAACCCTCAAAATGCTAAGGACAAAGGATTGGCTCAAGCTCAAAAGCTCAAGACTCTTCTTTTTATATTTTAGTGATCCAAGATCACATTGAGTCTTTAGGAAAAGCCAATACTATCAAGGAGGGATGAGGTGTTGCTTAATGAGCCCTCTTGCTTCATGTGCTTAGTGATATGCTCCAAAACCCTCAACTACTTTCCCATATCCACATATGACCTAAACCCTAAGCCAAACTCGGTCCTACCGATTCTTCCTATCCGGCGCCACCGAGTTTCACTTGTCATTAGCCACTGCCAAACCCTAGCAATTCGGTCCTACCGATAGGGATCTCGGTCTCACCGAGATGGGGTTGCAAACTCTCTGTTTCCCTTTCGTAACTTTTCGGTCCCACCGAAAGAGCGAATCGGTCCCACCGAGATTGCAATGTAAACTCAGTGTTTCCCCTTTGTAACTTTTTGGTCTCACCGAGTTCTACTCGGTCTCACCGAAAGAGCAAATCGGTCCCACCGAGTTTGCCTGACCAACTCTCTGGTTAGCTAATTACCAAATTCGGTCTCACCGAGTTTGTGTAATCGGTCTCACCGAGATTACGTTATGCCCAAACCCTAACCATATCGGTCCTACCGAGTTGCATATCAGTCCCACCGAAAATCACTAACGGTCACTAGGTTTACATTTTCGGTCCGACCGAGCTTATTGATTCGGTCCCTCTGAGATTGGAAAACTGTGTAACGGTTGGATTTTGTGTGGAGGCTATATATACCCCTCCACCTCCTCCTCATTCGATGAGAGAGCCATCAGAACACACACATCATTCCAACTCATATGTTCTGAGAAAGAACCACCTACTCATGTGTTGAGACCAAGACATTCCATTCCTACCATATGAATCTTGATCTCTAGCCTTCCCAAGTTGCTTTCCACTCAAATCTTCTTTCCACCAAATCCAAATCCTATGAGAGAGAGTTGAGTGTTGGGGAGACTATCATTTGAAGCACAAGAGCAAGGAGTTCATTACCTACACACCATTTGTTACTTCTTGGAGAGTGGTGTCTCCTAGATTGGCTAGGTGTCACTTGGGAGCCTCCGACAAGATTGTGGAGTTGAACCAAGGAGTTTGTAAGGGCAAGGAGATCGCCTACTTCGTGAAGATCTACCGCTAGTGAGGCAAGTCCTGTGTGGGCGATGGCCATGGTGGGATAGACAAGGTTGCTTCTCCGTGGACCCTTTGTGGGTGGTTGCTTCTTCGTGGACCCTTCGTGGGTGGAGCCCTGTGTGGACTCGCGCAACCGTTACCCTTGGGTGGAGCCCTGTGTGGACTCGCGCAACCGTTACCCTTCGTGGGTTGAAGTCTCCATCAACGTGGATGTAGGATAGCACCACCTATCCGAACCACGGGAAAAACATCCGTGTCTCCAATTGCGTTTGAATTCTCCAAACCCTTCCCTTTACATTCTTGCAAGTTGCATGCTTTACTTTCCGCTGCCTATATACTCTTTGCATGCTTTCTTGAATTATGTGATGATTGCTTGACTTGTCCTAAATTAGCTAAAATCTGCCAAGAACTAAAATTGGGAAAAGGTTAAGTTTTTATTTGGTCAACTAGTCTAATCACCCCCCCTCTAGACATACTTTCGATCCTACATCAAGGAATGACAACAGATCACACCCAGCTGTGGAGTCAACAATCTGGTCGATGCACGGCAACGGGAAGGGGTCCTTAGGACAAGCCTTATTGATATCTGTGTAATCAATACACAGCCTCCACTTTCCATTAGCCTTGCGCACTACGACCGGATTGGCCAACCACTTTGGATGGAGCACTCCTCTTACCAAACCCGCTGCTTCCAGTTTCCGGATCTCCTCTGTGATGAACTCTTGTCGTTCCAAAGCTTGCTTTCTGACCTTCTGCTTGACGGGCCGCGCATGAGGACAGACAGCAAGGTGGTGCTCAATCACCTCCCTGGGAACGCCGGGGATGTCAGAAGCTTGCCATGCAAACACATCGACATTCGCCCGCAGGAAGGTGACGAGCGTGTCTTCCTATTTGTCGTCAAGGGTGGAGCTTATGGTGAAAGCTCCTCCCATGCCGTCCTCATTGATAGAAACCTTCTTGGTTCCCGGTGGTATGGCCCTGGGCTTCTTGTTTCCGCCGGTGGAGCTCTCTGGCACGTCCTCGACGGGAGCGCTACACTCCGAAGAGGTGCGCTTGCCGGAGTGGGTGTCTGAGGTCTCACCGGTCTTCTTCTTCTTCTTCCCTCCCGGGGTCCCAGCGGCAGGAGCAAGTGCCCTAGTGGCGGCAGCTACTGCAACTGCTTGCTGGTATAGTTGGTCAGCGCAAATCAGTGCATCTTTCTTATTGGAGGGGATGGTGATGATCGTCACAGGTCCTGGCATCTTCAGGGTGTTGTAGGCGTAGTGAGACACCGCCATGAACTTGGCCAGCGCTGGGCAGCCAAGGATCCCATTGTAGGGCAAGGGGATCTTGGCAACATCAAACACGATCCTCTCCGTCCTGTAGTTCAGATCGCTTCCAAAAGTCACGGGCAGCGTGACCTTTCTCTTAGGTTGGCTTCTTCCCGGGTTGACCCCCTGAAACGTGCCCGTCTCTTCGAGGTCTCCATCAGGAATCTGCAGTTTCTCGATCACGGCAGGCGAGATCAAGTTCAGACCGGCCCCACCATCGACTAGCATCTTTGTCCCCTTGAGGTTGCGTATTGTTGGTGAAACCAACAATGGCAAGCACCCGACCGCAGTAGTGCGATCAGGGTGATCCTTAGTGTCAAAAATGATAGGTGTGCTGGACCACTTTAGCGGCCTTTGGGCATCAAACGACGGCTCTGCCGCTGTAATCTCTCGCGCCCACTATTTAAGCTAGCGGTGAGAAGTATGCAGCGAGGCGCTGCCGTCGACGTACATGGCTTCTGTAGCTTTCTGAAACTCTTGGTCGCCGGATTCGTCGTCCTCTTCGCGATCGTCGTCTTCTGGCTTTTTGTCACGGCCCCGGGCGGGCCTCTCCTATTGTTTATCCTTGCTGCGATGGCCCGCCTGGCCGTCACGCTTCTTGCCGGACCCCTCAGCACCGTCTTGGCCCTTCTCCTTGTCCCGTCTCTCATATTCAGCCCTCTGCTTCTCAGCGAGGAGCTCAACCTATCGGCAGTCTTGGAGAGCATGGCCTTTGGTGCGATGGATCTTGCAGTATCGCTTGTCGGAGTTTCCTGGTTTCTCGGCAACCGCCAAGGCCCGGCAGGTGACACATCCGGCAATTTCCTTGCCGGGGTCATCTGCCTTGGTTTTCTTGGTGAAGCCAGTGTCACCAGATCCCTCGACGGCAAGCACGGCTTTACCTTTGAGCTTCCTGTTGCGGCGCCGGCCCTTCTTCGCCGGGGCGGCAGTATCTTCATCTGAGGAGTCGATTTCCACACCGGCGTCTTCGCCGGGGTACTTCCTTCCCTCTTCAGCTCGGGCACATCTGTCAGCAAGAACATAGAGTTCTGCTACATCTTTTACCTTGTTCATTGCCAGCTCTTCGCGCATCTTGCGGTTACGCACGTTCTGATGGAACGCGCTGATGATGGCGGCAGGGTGAACATCAGGGATATTGTACTGTATCCGGCTGAACCTCTGTATATACTTGCGGAGACTCTCGCCTCCCTTCTGGGGAATGACGTGCAGGTCGCTCGCTTGGCCATGGGCTTGGTGGCCTCCAGTAAAGGCGCCCACAAACTCATGGCACAAATCCGACCAGGAGGAAATAGAGTCTACCGGCAAGTGCATCAACCATGACATGGCGTTGGGTTTAAGAGCCAATGGAAAGTAATTCGCAAGCACCTTATCGTCGCGGGCTCCGGCAGCTTGCATCGCAATGGTGTAGATGCTGAGGAACTCGGACGGGTGGGTCTTGCCGCTGTACTTTTCTCCCACGTCAGGTTTGAAGGTGCAGTGAGTGGGCCACTAGAACTGCCGCAGCTCACGGGTAAAAACCGGACAACCTACCTCGTAAGGTAGGCCTCCAGGGCTCTCCAGTGCCGGGTGGTTCACAGCAGGCCCTGCTCGCCTGTCTGACTGGTGGCGCGCTCCGCGCCGGCGCTCGATAGTGGTTCGAGCGTCTTCATGTTCTCGTTCCCGAAGGATTTGGCGCTGGTCACAGTGGGTCCGCGGGTCGGACGACGCTATGGAGATTTCGTCGCCCGTAACGTCGCGATGGGCTGGCGTCCGCGGTACTGGGCGAGGAGGAGGCGAGTGCACCGTGGTCGCGGCGCCGCCGGCTTTCCTGCCACTGGTGCGTGGGACTCCGTCGGAGTGTCGACCCGGGGCTCCACCGGACTCGGTTCGTCTTTGTTGGCCACCGCAACAAGGCTTCGGATAGTGGCTCTCCATTTGTCGAGTTTCCCCGTAGTGGGAGGAAAATCGAGGAGCAACTGCGCGCGCCAGGGCTTCTGCTGGCGTTGGTGGCAGCCAAACCTGCACGGATCGTGACGCGCTTCGACTTCTGACCATGTCAGAAGGAGCTCTATCACGACCCCGCGGTCGCATGCCATCTTCACCAGCGCCTCGGCGAGCGGGCAGGTCTTCTACCTCCCGGGAGTGGCGCTCGGGGCTCTTCCCGCGGCGACGCCCAGGGTCTTCGGAGTGATTACGCCGTTCATCGCGCGCCGATTGAGAGGAGCGTGCCGTCGGCGCCGGTGTGGGAGTCTTGGAGGCCCTAGCATCGCCTTCGGTCGGGGTGGCAGCGATCTTGGAAGGCCCCGCGCCACCCGCGGAGGGCCTGGCTCCGTCTTTGGATCTGGCGGCGTGCGGCCCGTTACCAGGCGCACGAACATCGCCGTCTCCCAAACTCCGGCTGCTGGGACGGTGTTGGTGTTCGCGAACGGCGCCCCAGGTCCTTTCTGCGACCGGTCCGCTGCTTGCCCGCGTCAGGACGGGATGTCCGGCTTCCGACGGGCCAACTGCCACCGTCGTCTTCTTGGGCGCCATGACGATGAAGAAGCGTCGAACTAACTGCTAAAGCCGATTCTCACAACTGCGCTCCCTACCTGGCGCGCCAAGGATGTCGGTGGGAACGACACCTATGGGATCACAAGAATCCCTACTACGGTTGCGGGGCGCGGGGTCGTGAGAAGAGCGGATCAAACAGATAGCACACGGTTCGTTTATCCAGGTTCGGGCCGTGAGGATGCATAAAACCCTACTCCTGCTTTGGTGGATTGTATATCTGTGTTCTTGAGCTAGGTATGGGGCGTGAGGAGCTCCAAAAAGCCGAATCCTCCTCCTGGTCGCCTCGGGCCTCCTTTTATAGGAAAGGGGTTGCCAGAGTGGCACACAGGAGGTGGAAAGGGAATAGTGATGCGAGGTTATCCCTCGCATTACATGACAAGGCGCATTTAATGTGTCCTGCTTAGGTGTCCTTGCTTTATCGGGGATGGGGGAGAGACCTGTCTCGCCCGTCGCCGCTCCCTCTCGTGTCGACACGCGCCCTGGCCAGCGGCGCCTGCGGTGCCATGTAGGTAGGCAGGCAGCTGAGGTGGCGCAGTGGTGGGTCTCCATGAAGATCCGCATGCCGCCACGCAGGTGCTTGCCCAGCTGGTTGGGTTGGCAGTTGCATGCGAACGGCGGTGGAGGTTTGACTGGCGTGGGCCTGATGGTGGCCCTACGGGTGTTCTTGGCAAGGGCCTTGCCGGTTCCCCGGCAAGGGTCTTGCCATGGCGCCTGCTGTCATCCCCGGCAAGGCTCTTGCTGGGGGCCTTGTGGTCCTCCTTGGCTGGGATCCCGCCAAGGATCATCATCTTCTAAAGGGTGTATCTGATCTTGAATGTCTTCACAAAGATCTACATGCCACCACGGGGATGTCTCCCGAATCCTTGCCCCATGGGGGCAGTGGACTCAAGGGTGACTCACTCCGTAGGTGTGGGGCGAGCTGCCACGGCAAGGGTCTTGCCGGGTTTGCTAAAACCGCCTGCCGGCAAGGATCTTGATGGGGGGGGGGGTTCCGCTTCGTCCCCTTTGCTCTTTGTGGTCTTGGTCTTGGCGTCGTTCTGCTTCTCCTGAGCTTCGGCCTTACCTTGGCTCACCTCCCCTGCCTTGCTCAGTGTGGTAGTGCCCGTGGCTCAGACTGCCCGTGCACAGTTATAGGGGTACAAAAAGTGTACCCCTCTTTTTGTACACTGACACAAATGATTTAAGTAGGCATGAGTATATTTAATTGATGAAACACAAGTATGAAACATTTGAAAAGTTCAAAGAATTTTAGAGTGAAGTGGAGAATCATCGTAACAAGAAAATAAAGTTTCTACGATCTGATCGCGAAGGAAAATATTTGAGTTACGAGTTTGGCCTTCATTTAAAACAATGTGGAATTATTTCACAACTCACGCACCAGGAACACTGACGACCCACAAGTATAGGAGATCTATCGTAGTCCTTTCGATAAGTAAGAGTGTCGAACCCAATGAGGAGCAGAAGGAAATGATAAGCGGTTTTCAGCAAGGTATTCTCTGCAGGTACTGAAATAAGTGGTAACAGATAGTTTTGTAATAAGGTAAACTGTAACGAGCAACAAGTAACAAAAGTAAATAAGGTGCAGCAAGGTGGCCCAATCCTTTTTTTAGCAAAGGACAAGTCCGGACAAACTCTTATAATAGGAAAAGCGCTCCCGAGGACACATGGGAATATCGTCAAGCTAGTTTTCATCACATTCATATGAATCGCGTTCGATACTTTGATAATTTGATATGTGGGTGGACCGATGCTTGGGTGCTGTTCTTACTTGAACAAGCATCCCACTTATGATTAACCTCTATTGCAAGCATCCGCAACTACAACAAAAGTATTAAGGTAAACCTAACCATAGCATGAAACATATGGATCCAAATCAGCCCCTTACGAAGCAACGCATAAACTAGGGTTTAAGCTTCTATCACTCTAGCAACCCATCATCTACTTATTACTTCCCAATGCCTTCCTCTAGGCCCAAATAATGGTGAAATGTTATGTAGTCGATGTTGACATAACACCACTAGAGGCTAGATAACATACATCTTATCAAAATATCAAACGAATACCAAATTCACATGACTACTAATAGCAAGATTTCTCCCTTGTCCTCAGGAACAAACGTAATTACTCACAAAGCATATTCATGTTCATAATCAGAGGGGTAATAATATGCATAAAGGATCTGAACATATGATATTCCACCAAATAAACCAACTAGCATCAACTACAAGGAGTAATCAACACTACTAGCAACCTACTAGCACCAATCCCGGACTTTGAGACAAGAATTGGATATAAGAGATGAACTAGGGTTTGAAGATGAGATGGTGCTGGTGAAGATGTTGATGGAGATTGCCATCTTCCGATGAGAGGAGTGTTGGTGGTGACGATGGTGATGATTTCCCCCTCCCGGAGGGAAGTTTCCCCTACAGAACAGCTCTGTCGGGGCTCTAGATTGGTTTCGCCTCGTGGCGGCGGAGTCTCGTCCCGAAAGGTTGCTTCCTATTTTTTTTCTCATCGAAAGACTTCATATAGGAGAACATGGACATCGGAGACCCACCAGGGGGCCCACGAGGTAGGGGGCGCACCCTGGTAGGGGGGGGGGTGCCCCCACCCTCGTGAGCAGGGTGTGGGCCCCCTGGACTTCATCTTTGGCGAGGATTTTTCTTTATTTATTTTAAGATATTCCATGGAGTTTCAGGACTTTTGGAGTTGCACAGAATAGGTCTCTAATATTTGCTCCTTTTCCAACCCCAGAATTCCAGCTGCCGGCATTCTCCCTCTTTATGTAAACCTTGTAAAATAAGAGAGAATAGCCATAAGTATTGTGACATAACGTGAAATAACAACCCATAATGCAATAAATATCGATATAATAGCATGATGCAAAATGGACGTATCAACTCCCCCAAGCTTAGACCTCGCTTGTCCTCAAGCGAAAAGCCGATAACAATAAATATGTCCCCATGTTTAGAGGTAGAGGCATCGACAAAAATAAAATACGGACATGAAGGCATCATGATTATTCTCATAACTGCAACATATATAGATTTTGTCATATGATTACTTATGTTCAAGCGATGATCTATTCACAATGCAAAGGTATGAATCATTAACCTTATTGGGCTCCAACAAACTATAATCTCAGTCATCGAAACAATTGCAATTTATCATAACATCGGAAAGAGTCTATGTCAGAGCTTAAAAGCAAGTCCACATACTCAACTATCATCTAGTCCTTCATAATTGCTAACACTTACGCGATACTAGTGTTTATGGAGTTTTAATCGGACACAGAGAAAGATAGGGGCTTATAGTTTTGCCCCACAAACTTTTACCTCAAGGGTAATGTCAACAATAATGGTTCATGCTCCCCTACATCCAATTAGATATATATATATATATATGTATATATATATATCATGTTCTTTCCAACATGCTAAGCTTGCCAAAGGATAAAGTGAAAAAGGAAAGGTGAAGATCACCGTGACTCTTGCATAAGGTGGAAGATAATAATAAAGGATAGGCCCTTCGTAGAGGGAAGCAGAGGTTGCCATGCGCTTTTATGGTTGGATGCACAAAATCTCAATGCGAAAGAACGTCACTTTATATTGCCCCTTGTGATGTGAACCTTTATTATGCAGTCCGTCGCTTTTATTACTTTCACATCACAAGATCGTATAAAGCTTATTTCTCCCACACCAATCAATCATACATATTTAGAGCAATTTTTATTGCTTTGCACCGATGACAACTTACTTGAAGGATCTTACTCAATTCATAGGTAGATATGGTGGACTCTCATGGAAAAACTGGTTTAAGGGTATTTGGAAGCACAAGTAGTATCTCTACTTAGTGCTGAGAATTTGGCTAGCATGAGGGGGAAAGGCAAGTTCAACAAGTTAGAGGATCCATGACAACATACTTTATCTTAGATATAAGAAAGACATAACTCATTACGTTGTCTTCCTTGTCCAACATCAACTCTTTAGCATGTCATATTTTAATGAGTGCTTCCAATCATAAAAGATGTCAATGATAATATATCTATATGTGAAACCTCTCTTTCCTTATTACTTCCTATTAATTGCAACGATGACCAAAGCTATGTCTGCCAACTCCCAACAACTTTTAATCATCATACTCTTTCTATGTGAAGTCATTACTCTCAATAAGATCAATATGAACTTGTTGTTTCTTTTTATTCTTTTTCTCTTTTCTTTTATTCACCCAAGATCATGGCAAAATAATCAGGCCCTTAACTCAACACTAATCTTTATTATATATAGCTCAGGACTCGATTACAAAGAGAGATCATAAAGCAAAACTCAAAACTAGATCATGCCATAAACTTTATTCTACTAGATCAAGATACTACTAATAGGATCGAACTAAGAAAAATGGTAAAGATAGGAGATGTGATTGTGATATGATACCGGGGCACCTCCCCCAAGCTTGGTAGTTGCCAAGGGGGGTGCCCATACCCATGTGATTATATCTCCTTGGTCGGTGAAGAAGGTGGTGGTGATGGATAATCGCACATCAAGCGTAAGAGGTCCTCCAGCTTGCGGATAATGCCCTTGAGTGCGACAATATGCTCCTTCAACAAGATATTTTCTTGTGTGAGATACTTATTCTGTATACGAGCTAACTCAATCATCTTGAAAGCTTCAATCTCAGTTGGGGTAAGAAGGTTATGATCAAGTTGAAGGATGTCTTTTGCTGTCGGAGCTTGATCCTCCGCGGCCTTCTTGATCCTTTCATCCTTGTTGACCTTCGTGGGTTCTTCCCCCTTCAGATCTATCCTCATTAGCCATGCATCGTTGTCACCATTGTTGGAGGAGGGGGACGACATGATGCCTGGCCTTGAAAACCCTGACAGAAAACAGCTCGAAACAAGAACGGAGGAGATTTGCGTGATACGGGAGTCAAAGCCTTCGGGATTATATATAATGAATTTTTACCGACCAAAATACTTATCGTATAAGAAAACGGAGTCCGGAAGGCACACGAGGTGCTCATGAGGTAGGGGGCGCGCCCAGAGGGGTAGGGCGCGCCCACCACCCTCGTGGGGCCCTCGTGTCCTTCCCAGACTACTACTTATTTTTCTATTTTTCTAAATATTCCAAAACAGAGAAATATTGCCTTAGAAATTTTTTTGGAGTCGGTTTACTTACCGTACCACATACCTATTCCCTTTCGGAGTCTGAAACATTTCGGAAAGTGTCCCTTATGTATTCCTCCGGGGTTACGGTTTCAATAATATTGGTTTCAACATTTATGGGATTACCTGAGATATAATGTTTGATTCTTTGACCGTTTACCACCTTCGGATTTGTGCCTTCGAAGTTGTTGATTTTTATTGCACCGGAACAATAGACCTCCTCGATAACATAGGGGCCTTCCAATTTAGAGAGAAGTTTTCCTGCAAAAAATCTTAAACAAGAGTTGTATAGCAATACATAATCACATACATTAAACTCACGCTTTTGTATCCTTTTGTCATGCCATCTTTTAACTTTTTCTTTAAATAACTTGGCATTTTCATATGCTTGGGTTCTCCATTCATCAAGTGAGCTAATATCAAATAACCTCTTCTCACCGGCAAGTTTGAAATCATAGTTGAGCTCTTTAATAGCCCAATATGCCTTATGTTCTAGTTCGAGAGGTAAGTGACATGCTTTTCCATATACCATTTTATATGGAGACATACCCATAGGATTTTTGTATGCAGTTCTATATGCCCATAATGCATCATCAAGTTTCTTGGACCAATTCTTTCTAGACCTATTAATAGTCTTTTGCAAAATTAATTTGAGCTCTCTATTGCTCAATTCTACTTGACCACTAGACTGTGGATGATAAGGAGATGCAATTCTATGATTAACATCATATTTAGCAAACATTTTACGGAAAGCACCATGAATAAAGTGTGAACCACCATCAGTCATTAAATATCTAGGGACTCCAAACCTCGAAAAAATAACTTCCTTAAGCATTTTGATAGAAGTGTTATGATCAACACTACTAGTTGGAATAGCTTCTACCCACTTAGTAACGTAATCAACAGCAACTAAAATATGTGTATATCCATTAGAGGCAGGAAAAGGTCCCATATAATCAAAGCCCTCAAGGAAATATGCCCTAGAGGCAATAATAATGTTATTATTTTATTTCCTTATATCATGATAGATGTTTATTATTCATGCTAGAATTGTATTATCCGGAAACATAATACTTGTGTGAATACATAGATAAACTAAACGTCACTAGTATGCATGCCTCTACATGACTAGCTCGTTAATCAAAGATGGTTATGTTTCCTAACCATAGACATGTGTTGTCATTTGATTAACGGGATCACATTATTAGAAGAATAATGTGATTGACATGACCCATTCCATTAGCTTAGCACCCGATCGTTTAGTATGTTGCTATTGCTTTCTTCATGACTTATACATGTTCCTATGACTATGAGATTATGCAACTCCCGTTTGCCGGAGGAACACTTTGTGTGCTACCAAACGTCACAACGTAACTAGGTGATTATAAAGGAGCTCTATAGGTGTCTCCAAAGGTAAATGTTGGGTTGGCGTATTTTGAGATTAGGATTTGTCACTCCGATTGTCGGAGAGGTATCTCTGGGCCCTCTCGGTAATGCACATCACATAAGCCTTGCAAGCATTGCAACTAATGAGTTGGTTGCGAGATGATGTATTATGAAACGAGTAAAGAGACTTGCCAGTAACGAGATTGAACTAGGTATTGAGATACCAACGATCGAATCTCGGACAAGTAACATACCGTTGACAAAGGGAACAACGTATCTTGTTATGCGGTCTGATCGATAAAGATCTTCGTAGAATATGTGGGAGCCAATATGAGCATCCAGGTTCCGCTATTGGTTATTGACCAGAGACATGTCTCGGTCATGTCTACATTGTTCTCGAACCCGTAGGGTCCGCACGCTTAAGGTTTCGATGACAGTTATATTATGAGTTTATGAGTTTTGATGTACCGAAGTTAGTTCGGAGTCCCGGATATGATCACGGACATAACGAGGAGTCTCGAAATGGTCGAGACATAAAGATTGATATATTGGACGGCTATATTCGGACACCGGAAGTGTTCCGGGTGATTTCAGAGAAAACCGGAGTACCGGAGGGTTACCGGAACCCCCCGGGAGAAGTAATGGGCCATATGGGCCTTAGTGGAGAGAGAGAAGGGCAACCAGGGTGGGCCGCATGCCTCCTCCCCCTGGTCCGAATTGGACTAGGAGAGGGGGGGGGGGCGCCCCCCTTTCCTTCTCCCTCCCCACTTCCTTCCCCCTCCTAGTAGGAGTCCTACTCCTACTAGGAGGAGGACTCCTCCTTGGCGCGCCTATAGGGCCGTCCGGCCTCCTCCCCTTGCTCCTTTATATACGGGGGCAGGGGGCACCCCTACACACACAAGTTGATCCACGTGATCGTTTTCTTAGCCGTGTGCGGTGCCCCCTTCCACCATAATCCTCGATAATATTGTAGCGGTGCTTAGGCGAAGCCCTACGACGGTAGAACATCAAGATCGTCACCACGTCGTCGTGCTGACAGAACTCTTCCCCGACGCTTTACTGGATCGGAGTCCGGGGATCATCATCGAGCTGAACGTGTGCTAAAACTCGGAGGTGCCGTAGTTTCGGTGCTTGATCGGTCGGGCCGTGAAGACGTACGACTACATCAACCGCGCTGTGCTAACGCTTCCGCTGTCGGTCTACAAGGGTACGTAGATCACACTCTCCCCTCTCGTTGCTATGCATCACCATGATCTTGCATGTGCGTAGGAAATTTTTTGAAATTACTACGTTCCCCAATAGTGGCATCCGAGCCTAGGTTTTATGTGTTGATGTTATTTGCACGAGTAGAACACAAGTGAGTTGTGGGTGATATAAGTCATACTGCTTACCAGCATGTCATACTTTGATTCGGCGGTATTGTTGGACGAAGCGGCCCGGACCGACATTACGCGTACGCTTACGCGAGACCGGTTCTCCTGACGTGCTTTGCACAAAGGTGGCTAGCGGGTGACAATTTCTCCAACTTTAGTTGAACCAAGTGTGGCTACGCCCGGTCCTTGCAAAGGTTAAAACAACACCAACTTGACAAACTATCATTGTGGTTTTGATGCGTAGGTAAGATTGGTTCTTGCTTAAGCCTGTAGCAGCCACGTAAAACTTGCAACAACAAAGTAGAGGACGTCTAACTTGTTTTTGCAGGGCATGTTGTGATGTGATATGGTCAAGACATGATGCTAAATTTTATTGTATGAGATGATCATGTTTTGTAACCAAGTTATCGACAACTGGTAGGAGCCATATGGTTGTCGCTTTATTGTATGCAATGCAATTACGCTGTAAAGCTTTACTTTATCACTAAGCGGTAGCGATAGTCGTGGAAGCATAAGATTGGCGAGACGACAATGATGCTACGATGGTGATCAAGGTGTCACGCCGGTGACGATGGTGATCACGACGGTGCTTCGAAGATGGAGATCACAAGCACAAGATGATGATGGCCATATCATATCACTTATATTAATTGCATGTGATGTTTATCTTTTATGCATCTTATCTTGCTTTGATTGACGGTAGCATTTTAAGATGATCTCTCACTAATTATCAAGAAGTGTTCTCCCTGAGTATGCACCGTTGCGAAAGTTCTTCGTGCTGAGACACCACGTGATGATCGGGTGTGATAGGCTCTACGTTCAAATACAACGGGTGCAAAACAGTTGCACACGCAGAATACTCAGGTTATACTTGACGAGCCAAGCATATACAGATATGGCCTCGGAACACGGAGACCGAAAGGTCGAGCATGAATCATATAGTAGATATGATCAACATAGTGATGTTCACCAATGAAACTACTCCATCTCACGTGATGATCGGACATGGTTTAGTTGATTTGGATCACGTCATCACTTAGAGGATTAGAGGGATGTCTATCTAAGTGGGAGTTCTTTAGTAATATGATTAATTGAACCTAAATTTATCATGAACTTAGTACCTGATAGTATCTTGCTTGTTTATGTTTGATTGTAGATAGATGGCCCGTGCTGTTGTTTCGTTGAATTTTAATGTGTTCCTTGAGAAAGCAAAGTTGAAAGATGATGGTAGCAATTACACGGACTGGGTCCGTAACTTGAGGATTATCCTCATTGCTGCACAGAAGAATTACGTCCTGGAAGCACCGCTGGGTGCCAGGCTTGCTGCTGGAGCAACACCAGATGTTATGAACGTCTGGCAGAGCAAAGCTAATGACTACTCGATAGTTAAGTGTGCCATGCTTTACGGCTTAGAATCGAGACTTCAACGACGTTTTGAACGTCATGGAGCATATGAGATGTTCCAGGAGTTGAAGTTAATATTTCAAGCAAATGCCCGGATTGAGAGATATGAAGTCTCTAATAAGTTCTATAGCTGCAAGATGGAGGAGAACAGTTCTGTAAGTGAGCATATACTCAAAATGTCTGGGTATAATAATCACTTGATTCAATTGGGAGTTAATCTTCCAGATGATTGCGTCATTGACAGAATTCTCCTATCACTGCCACCAAGCTACAAGAGCTTCGTGATGAACTATAATATGCAATGGATGAATAAGACTATTCTCGAGCTCTTCGCAATGCTGAAAGCTGCGGAGGTAGAAATCAAAAAGGAGCATCAAGTGTTGATGGTCAAAAAGACCACTAGTTTCAAGAAAAAGGGCAAAGGAAAGAAGAAGGGGAACTTCAAAAAGAACAGCAAGCAAGTTGCTACTCAAGAGAAGAAACCCAAACCTGGACCTAAGCCTGAAACTGAGTGCTTCTACTGCAAGCAGACTGGTCACTGGAAGCGGAACTGCCCCAAGTATTTGGCGGATAAGAAGGATGGCAAGGTGAACAAAGGTATATGTGATATACATGTTATTGATGTGTACCTTACTAATGCTCGCAGTAGCACCTGGGTATTTGATACTGGTTCTGTTGCTAACATTTGCAACTCGAAACAGGGACTACGGATTAAGCAAAGATTGGCTAAGGACGAGGTGACGATGCGCGTGGGAAATGGTTCCAAAGTCAATGTGATCGCGGTCGGCACGCTACCTCTACATCTACCTTCGGGATTAGTATTAGACCTAAATAATTGTTATTTGGTGCCAGCGTTAAGCATGAACATTATATCTGGATCTTGTTTGATGCGAGACGGTTATTCATTTAAATCAGAGAATAATGGTTGTTCTATTATGAGTAATATCTTTTATGGTCATGCACCCTTAAAGAGTGGTCTATTCTTATTAAATCTCGATAGTAGTGACACACATATTCATAATGTTGAAGCCAAAAGATGCAGAGTTAATAATGACAGTGCAACTTATTTGTGGCACTGCCGTTTGGGTCATATCGGTGTAAAGCGCATGAAGAAACTCCATACTGATGGACTTTTGGAACCACTTGATTATGAATCACTTGGTACTTGCGAACCGTGCCTTATGGGTAAGATGACAAAAACACCGTTCTCCGGTACTATGGAGAGAGCATCAGTTTTGTTGGAAATCATACATACAGATGTATGTGGTCCGATGAATGTTGAGGCTCGTGGCGGATATCGTTATTTTCTCACCTTCACAAATGACTTAAGCAGATATGGGTATATCTACTTAATGAAGGATAAGTCTGAAACATTTGAAAAGTTCAAAGAATTTCAGAGTGAAGTTGAAAATCATCGTAACAAGAAAATAAAATTCCTACGATCTGATCGTGGAAGAGAATATTTGAGTTACGAGTTTGGTGTACATTTGAAACAATGCGGAATAGTTTCGCAACTCACGCCACCCGGAACACCACAGCGTAATGGTGTGTCTGAACGTCGTAATCATACTTTACTAGATATGGTGCGATCTATGATGTCTCTTACTGATTTACTGCTATTGTTTTGGGGATATGCTTTAGAGACGGCCGCATTCACGTTAAATAGGGCACCATCAAAATCCGTTGAGACGACGCCTTATGAACTGTGGTTTGGCAAGAAACCAAAGTTGTCGTTTCTGAAAGTTTGGGGCTGTGATGCTTATGTGAAAAAGCTTCAACCCGATAAGCTCGAACCGAAATCGAAGAAATGTGTCTTCATAGGATATCCAAAGGAAACTATTGGATACACCTTCTATCATAGATCCGAAGGCAAGACTTTTGTTGCTAAATTCGGAAACTTTCTAGAGAAGGAGTTTCTCTCGAAAGAAGTGAGTGGGAGGAAAGTAGAATTTGATGAGGTAACTGTACCTGCTCCCTTATTGGAAAGTAGTACATCACAGAAACCAGTTTCTGTGACACCTACAGCAATTAGTGAGGAAGCTAATGATGATGATCATGAAACTTCAGAACAAGATACTACCGAACCTCGTAGATCAACCAGAGTAAGATCCGCACCAGAGTGGTACGATAATCCTGTTCTGGAAGTCATGCTACAAGATCATGATGAACCTACGAGCTATGAAGAAGTGATGGTGAGCCCAGATTCCGCAAAATGGATTGAAGCCATGAAATCTGAGATGGGATCCATGTATGAGAACAAAGTATGGACTTTGGTTGACTTGCCCAATGATCGGCAAGCAATTGAGAATAAATGGATCTTCAATAAGAAGACTGATGCTGACGGTAATATTACTATCTACAAAGCTTGACTTGTCGCAAAAGGTTTTCGACAAGTTCAAGGGATTGACTACGATGAGACCTTCTCACCCGTAGCGATGCTTAAGTCTGTCCGAATCATGTTAGCAATTGCCGTATTTTATAATTATGAAATTTGGCAAATGGATGTCAAAACTGCATTCCTGAATGGATTTCTGGAAGAAGAGTTGTATATGATGCAACCAGAAGGTTTTGTCGATCCAAAGGGAGCTAACAAAGTGTGCAAGCTCCAGCGATCCATTTATGGACCGGTGCAAGCTTCTCAGAGTTGGAATAAACGCTTTGATAGTGTGATCAAAGCATTTGGTTTTGTACAGACTTTTGGAGAAGCCTGTATTTACAAGAAAGTGAGTGGGAGCTCTATAGCATTTCTGATATTATATATAGATGACATATTACTAATCGGAAATGATATAGAATTTCTGAATAGCATAAAGGGATACTTGAATAAGAGTTTTTCAATGAAAGACCTTTGTGAAGCTGCTTACATATTGGGCATTAAGATCTATAGAGATAGGTCAAGACGCTTAATTGTACTTTCACAAAGCACATACCTTGACAAAATTTTGAAGAAGTTCAAAATGGATCAAGCAAAGAAAGGATTCTTGCCTGTGTTACAAGGTGTGAAATTGAGTAAGACTCAATGCCCGACCAATGCAGAAGATAGAGAGAAAATGAAAGATGTTCCCTATGCTTCAGCCATAGGCTCTATCATGTATGCAATGCTGTGTACCAGACCTGATGTGTGTCTTGCTATAAGTCTAGCAGGGAGGTACCAAAGTAATCCAGGAGTGGATCACTGGACAGCGGTCAAGAACATCCTGAAATACCTGAAAAGGACTAAGGATATGTTTCTCATATATGGAGGTGACAAAGAGCTCATCATAAATGGTTACGTTGACGCAAGCTTTGACACTGATCCGGATGATTGTAAATCGCAAACCGGATACGTGTTTACATTAAACGGTGGAGCTGTCAGTTGGTGCAGTTCTAAACAAAGCGTTGTGGCGGGATCTACATGTGAAGCGGAGTACATAGCTGCTTCAGAAGCAGCAAACGAAGGAGTCTAGATGAAAGAGTTCATATCCGATCTAGGTGTCATACCTAGTGCATCGGGTCCAATGAAAATCTTTTGTGACAATACTGGTGCAATTGCCTTGGCAAAGGAATCCAGATTTCACAAGAGAACCAAGCACATCAAGAGACGCTTCAATTCCATCCGGGATCTAGTCCAGGTGGGAGACATAGAGATTTGCAAGATACATATGGATCTGAATGTTGCAGACCCGTTGACTAAGCCTCTTCCACGAGCAAAACATGATCAACACCAAAGCTCCATGGGTGTTAGAATCATTACTGTGTAATCTAGATTATTGACTCTAGTGCAAGTGGGAGACTGAAGGAAATATGCCCTAGAGGCAATAATAATGTTATTATTTTATTTCCTTATATCATGATAGATGCTTATTATTCATGCTAGAATTGTATTATCCGGAAACATAATACTTGTGTGAATACATAGACAAACTAAACATCACTAGTATGCCTCTACTTGACTAGCTCGTTAATCAAAGATGGTTATGTTTCCTAACCATAGACATGTGTTGTCATTTGATTAACGGGATCACATTATTAGAAGAATAATGTGATTGACATGACCCATTCCATTAGCTTAGCACCCGATCGTTTAGTATGTTGCTATTGCTTTCTTCATGACTTATACATGTTCCCATGACTATGAGATTATGCAACTCCCGTTTGCCGGAGGAACACTTTGTGTGCTACCAAACGTCACAACGTAACTGGGTGATTATAAAGGAGCTCTACAGGTGTCTCCAAAGGTAAATGTTGGGTTGGCGTATTTCGAGATTAGGATTTGTCACTTCGATTGTCAGAGAGGTATCTCTAGGCCCTCTCGGCAATGCACATCACATAAGCCTTGCAAGCATTGCAACTAATGAGTTGGTTGCGAGATGATGTATTATGAAACGAGTAAAGAGACTTGTCGGTAACGAGATTGAACTAGGTATTGAGATACCAACGATCGAATCTCGGACAAGTAACATACCGATGACAAAGGGAACAACGTATGTTGTTATGCGGTCTGACCGATAAAGATCTTCGTAGAATATGTGGGAGCCAATATGAGCATCCAGGTTCCGCTATTGGTTATTGACCGGAGACATGTCTCGGTCATGTCTACATTGTTCTCGAACCCGTAGGGTCCGCACGCTTAAGGTTTCGATGACAGTTATATTATGAGTTTATGAGTTTTGATGTACCGAAGTTAGTTTGGAGTCCCGGATATGATCACGGACATAACGAGGAGTCTCGAAATGGTCGAGACATAAAGATTGATATATTGGACGGCTATATTCGGACACCAGAAGTGTTCCGGGTGATTTCAGAGAAAACCGGAGTACCGGAGGGTTACCGGAACCCCCGCGGGAGAAGTAATGGGCCATATGGGCCTTAGTGGAGAGAGAGAAGGGCAGCCAGGGTGGGCCGCGCGCCTCCTCCCCCTGGTCCGAATTGGACTAGGAGAGGGGGGGGGGGCGGCGCCCCCCTTTCCTTCTCCCTCCCCACTTCCTTCCCCCTCCTAGTAGGAGTCCTCCTTGGCGCGCCTATAGGGCCGGCCGGCCTCCTCCCCTTGCTCCTTTATATACGGGGGCAAGGGGCACCCCTAGACACACAAGTTGATCCACGTGATCGTTTTCTTAGCCGTGTGCGGTGCCCCCTTCCACCATAATCCTCGATAATATTGTAGCGGTGCTTAGGCGAAGCCCTGCGACGGTAGAACATCAAGATCGTCACCACGCCGTCGTGCTGACGGAACTCTTCCCCGACGCTTTGCTGGATCGGAGTCCGGGGATCGTCATCGAGCTGAACGTGTGCTAAAACTCGGAGGTGCCGTAGTTTCGGTGCTTGATCGGTCGGGCTGTGAAGACGTACGACTACATCAACCGCGTTGTGCTAACGCTTCCGTTGTCGGTCTACAAGGGTACGTAGATCACACTCTCCCCTCTCGTTGCTATGCATCACCATGATCTTGCGTGTGCGTAGGAATTTTTTTGAAATTACTATGTTCCCCAACAAGCCCCAGACATCAAATGGTTCAATAACAAGAGAATAATTCATAGGCATTTCTTGACGTCTACTAATATTACCAATTCTTTGACATTCATCACAAGACAAGACAAACTTACGGGCATCCTTGAAAAGAGTAGGCCAATAAAAACCGGATTGCAATACCTTATGTGCAGTTCTGTCTCCAGCGTGGTGTCCTCCATAAGCTTCGGAGTGACACTTGCGTAGGATCTGTTCCTGTTCATGCTCAGGTACACAACGTCTAATAACACCATCTACTCCTTCTTTATAAAGATGTGGGTCATCCCAAAAGTAATGTCTCAAATCATAGAAGAACTTTTTCTTTTGTTGGTATGTGAAGCTAGGTGGTATAAACTTAGCAACAATGTAATTAGCATAATCAGCATACCAAGGAGTACTACGAGAAGTACTTATAACATTTAATTGTTCATCAGGAAAGCTATCATTAATAGGTAGTGGGTCATCAAGAACATTCTCTAACCTAGACAAGTTGTCTGCTACGGGGTTCTCAGCTCCTTTTCTATCAACAATATGCAAATCAAATTTTTGCAGCAAGAGAACCCATCTAATAAGTGTAGGTTTAGCATATTTCTTTTCCATAAGGTATTTAATAGCAGCATGATCAGTGTGAATAGTTACTTTAGAATCAACAATATAAGGTCTGAACTTATCACAAGCAAATACAACTGCTAAAAGTTCTTTTTCAGTAGTAGCATAATTTCTTTGAGCATTGTCTAGAGTCTTACTAGCATAATGGATAAAATTTAATTTCTTATCAACTCTTTGCCCTAGAACAGCACCTACAGCATAATCACTAGCATCACACATAATTTCCAAGGGTAAATTCCAATAAGGTGGCTGAACAACAGGTGCAGAGACTAATGCTTTCTTAAGTATTTCAAATGCTTCTACACAATCATCATCAAAGACAAATGGTATATCTTTTTGCAATAAATTAGTCAGAGGCCGAGAAATTTTTGAGAAGTCCTTAATGAACCTCCTGTAAAATCCGGCGTGACCAAGTAAACTTCTTATACCTTTGATGTCCTTGGGACATGTCATCTTTTCAATAGCATCAACTTTGGCTTTATCAACTTCAATACCTTTTTCGGAAACTTTGTGCCCCAAAACAATACCTTCATTAACCATAAAGTGGCACTTTTCCCAATTCAAGACAAGATTAGTTTCTTCACATCTCTGCAACACTCGATCAAGATTGCTCAAGCAATCATCAAAAGAGGAACCATAGACGGAAAAGTCGTCCATGAAAACCTCACAAATCTTTTCACAAAAGTCAGAGATATAGCCATCATGCATCTTTGAAAGGTAGCAGGTGCATTACACAGACCAAAAGGCATACGTCTATAAGCAAAAGTACCAAAAGGGCATGTAAAAGTAGTCTTTGATTGATCTCTAGCCGACACAAGTATTTGAGAGAAACCAGAATAACCATCTAGAAAGCAATAGTGTGTATGTTTGCATAATCTTTCTAGCATTTGATCAATAAAAGGTAAAGGGTAATGATCTTTCTTAGTAGCTTTATTTATTTTGCGGAAATCAATTACCATCCTATAACCTGTGATAATTCTTTGTGGAATCAATTCATCTTTATCATTAGGAACAACAGTAATACCTCCCTTCTTAGGGACACAATGGACATGACTTACCCACTGACTATCAGCAACGGGATAAATTATACCTGCCTCCAGAAGCTTGAGTATTTCTTTTCTTACCACTTCTTTCATTTTAGGATTTAGACGTCGTTGAGGATCACGAACTGGTTTGGCATCTGCTTCCAAATTTATTTTATGTTGACATAGAGTGGGACTAATGCCCTTAAGATCATCAAGAGTATATCCAATAGCAGCACGATGCTTCTTCAGAGTTTTCAATAATCTTTCTTCTTCATGCTCTGAAAGGTTAGCACTAATAATAACAGGATATATCTTCTTTTCATCAAGATAAGCATATTTAAGATTATCAGGTAAAGGTTTAAGCTCAAACACGGGATCACCCTTGGGTGGAGGGGGATCCCCTAAAATTTCAACATGCAAATTGTGTTGCAGAATAGGTTCCTGTTTAAAGAATACATCATCTATTTCCCTTCGTTCGTTCATGAACATATCATTTTCATGGTCTAGCAAATAGTGTTCTAAAGGATCACTAGGAGGTACGGCAATAGAAGCAAGACCAATAATTTCATCCTTACTAGGTAATTCTTCCTCACGATGTTGTTTACTAAATTTAGAGAAGTTAAACTCATTCTTAATTGTGACATCGATATCTTCTATCTCAGCAGGTGCAATTTCATTCTTAATTTCTTCGTACAAGTCATAAGGTATAACACTAGCACTAGCACCCATATCACATAAGCCATGATAACAATGATCTCCTATTTTAATAGAAATAACAGGCACGCCTACCACAGGTCTATGTTTATCTTTATCACACGGTTTAGCAATTCTAGCAGTTTCACCATCGAACTGAATAACATGCCCATCAATATTATCAGACAAGAGATCTTTAACAATAGCAATATTAGGTTCTACTTTAATTTGCTCAGGAGGTACATAAGTTCTGATATTGCTTTTACGAACAACAGTTGAAGCTTTAGCATGATCCTTTACTATAACAGGGAAAGGTGGTTTCTCAACATAAGAAGTAGGAACAATACGATCATTATAAGTGACAGTCTTTTCTTCAATTTTAATAGGTGCAACTACTTTTACTTCTATGGGAGGATGATATTTAAACCACTTCTCCTTAGGGAGATCAACATAAGTAGCAAAAGATTCATAGAAAGAAGCTACTATCTCAGAGTCAAGTCCATATTTAGTGCTAAACTTATGGAAAATATCGGTATCCATAAAAGATTTAACACAATCAAACTTAGGTGTCATACCTGACTCCTTACCTTCATCGAGGTCCCAATCTTCGGAGTTGCCTTTAACTCTATCCAATAAATTCCATCTGAATTCAATAGTCTTCATCATAAAAGAGCCAGCACAAGAAGTATCGAGCATGGTGCGATTGTTTCCAGAAAGCCAAGCATAAAAACTTTGCATAATTATTTCTCTCGAGAGCTCATGATTGGGGCATGAATATAACATTGATTTAAGCCTCCCCAAGCTTGAGCGATGCTTTCTCCTTCGCGATGCCAGAAATTATATATATAATTGCGATCACGATGAACAAGATGCATAGGGTAATACTTTTGATGAAATTCCAATTTCAATCTTTTATAGTCCCACGATCTCGTATCACATAGCCTATACCATATCAATGCGTCTTCCTTCAAAGATAAAGGAAAGACCTTCTTCTTAGCAACATCATCGGATACACCTGCAAGCTTAAATAATCCACAAACTTCATCCACATATAATAAGTGCTCATCAGGATGTTCTGTTCCATCTCCTGTAAAAGGATTAGCGAGCAGTTTTTCCATTATACCCGAAGGAAATATAAAAGGAGTTTCATTTTCAATAGGTTCAGTAGGTTGAGGAGCAACTCTTTGATCTACTGGACGGGGTGAAGATACCCTGAACAAGCCCCTCAGAGAATTACTTTCCATAGTAACAAGTGACAGTAAATTTCAGCACACTATATAAATTTTTCCTTACCAAATTCCACCTACCAGAAGCGCTACACTCCCCGGCAATGGCGCCAGAAAAGAGTTTGATGACCCACAAGTATAGGGGATCTATCGTAGTCCTTTCGATAAGTAAGAGTGTCGAACCCAACAAGGAGCAGAAGGAAATGATAAGCGGTTTTCAGCAAGGTATTCTCTGCAAGTACTGAAATAAGTGGTAACAGATAGTTTTGTAATAAGGTAAATTGTAACGAGCAACAAGTAACAAAAGTAAATAAGGTGCAGCAAGGTGGACCAATCCTTTTTGTAGCAAAGGACAAGCCGGAACAAACTCTTATAATAGGAAAAGCGCTCCCGAGGACACATGGGAATATCGTCAAGCTAGTTTTCATCACGTTCATATGATTCACGTTCGATACTTTGATAATTTGATATGTGGGTGGACCGGTGCTTGGGTGCTGTTCTTACTTGAACAAGCATCCCACTTATGATTAACCTCTATTGCAAGCATCCGCAACTACAACAAAAGTATTAAGGTAAACCTAACCATAGCATGAAACATATGGATCCAAATCAGCCCCTTACGAAGCAACACATAAACTAGGGTTTAAGCTTCTGTCACTCTAGCAACCCATCATCTACTTATTACTTCCCAATGCCTTCCTCTAGGCCCAAATAATGGTGAAGTGTTATGCAGTCGACGTTCACATAACACCACTAGAGGCTAGACAACATACATCTTATCAAAATATCAAACGAATACCAAATTCACATGACTACTAACAGCAAGACTTCTCCCTTGTCCTCAGGAACAAACATAATTACTCACAAAGCATATTCATGTTCATAATCAGAGGGGTAATAATATGCATAAAGGATCTGAACATATGATCTTCCACCAAATAAACCAACTAGCATCAACTACAAGGAGTAATCAACACTACTAGCAACCTACTAGCACCAATCCCGGACTTTGAGACAAGAATTGGATACAAGAGATGAACTAGGGTTTGGAGATGAGATGGTGCTGGTGAAGATGTTGATGGAGATTGCCCTCTCCCGATGAGAGGAGCGTTGGTGATGACGATGGTGATGATTTCCCCCTCCCGGAGGGAAGTTTCCCCGGCAAAACAGCTCTGCCGAGGCTCTAGATTGGTTCCGCCTCGGTTCCGCCTCGTGGCGGCGGAGTCTCATCTCGAAAGGTTGCTTCCTATTTTTTTCTCATCGAAAGACTTCACATAGGAGAAGATGGACGTCGGAGACCCACCAGGGGGCCCACGAGGTAGGGGGCGCGCCCCCACCCTCGCGAGCAGGGTGTGGGCCCCCTGGACTTCATCTTTGGCGATGATTTTTTCTTTATTTATTTTAAGATATTCCGTGGAGTTTCAGGACTTTTGGAGTTGCACAGAATAGGTCTCTAATATTTGCTCCTTTTCCAGCCCCAGAATTCCAGCTGCCAGCATTCTCCCTCTTTATGTAAACCTTGTAAAATAAGAGAGAATAGCCATAAGTATTATGACATAACGTGAAATAACAGCCCATAATGCAATAAATATCGATATAAAAGCATGATGCAAAATGGACGTATCAAACACCACAATGTAATGGTGTGCCCAAATGTTGTAACCGTACTTTATTAGATATGGTGCATTCTATGATGTCTCTTACCGATTTGCCTTTATCATTTTAGGGTTATATGCATTAGAGGCAGTTGCATGCATGTTAAATAGGGCACCGTCTAAATCTGTTGAGATGACACCGTATGAACTATGGTTTGGCAAGAAACCTAAGTTGTCGTTTCTTAAAGTTTGGGGATGCGACACTTATGTCAAAAGGCTTCAGCCTGATAAGCTCGAACCCAAATTGGAGAAGTGCGTCTTCATAGGATACCCTAAAGAAACTATTGGGTATACCTTCTACCACAGATCTGAAGGCAAGATCTTTGTTGCTAAGAATGTGTCCTTTCTAGAGAAGGAGTTTCTCTCGAAAGAAGTGAGTGGGAGGAAAGTACAACTTGATGAGGTAATTGTACCTTCTCTCGAATTGGAAAGTAGCACATCAGAGAAACCATTTTCGTTATGCCTAGACCAACTAGAGAGGAAGTTAATGATGATGATCATGAAACTTCAGATCAAGTTACTACTAAACCTCGTAGGTCGACCAGAACACGTACCGCGCTAGTGGTATGGTAATCCTGTCCTGGAAGTCATGTTGTTAGACAATGGCAAACCTACGAACTATCACTACAAAAAAAGTCACATCTGTGACATTTTGGGCCGAACAATTTTTTTCCTGTCATGCTTATGACACTTCTATGACGATAATTGTGACAAAACCCGGTATCATCATAGATGTGGTGGGCTCTTACTTCTATGACAAAAAATCATGACAGAAAATGGGCTTTTCGTCCTAGGCGGGCCGGAGACGCAGCTGCATGAAATTCTTTGGGCCATCTATGACGGAAAAAAACGTGGTAGAAGCGAGGGCGAGGAAAATTTCGGGAAGTTCCCGGTTACGGTGGGTGTTCGGGGACGAGCGATGCACGGAGGTTTGTTCGTTTCTCTCGCACACTACGCACGTCTGTGCGAGGCATTGGGCTCTAACTGAACCTGAGCGAGGCGTTCACTTACTGAACCTGTCGTGGAATTGTCACGGCAGATGTCCTAGTGTAAGGACTTAGTCGCGAGGCCAACGCATCTATGTGGTAGCTTGAAGGGGTTTAGCGGAATCGAGAGACGCAACACACAAGACGAGGATTTAAACAGCTTCGGGCCCCGGGAAACATCATCCGGTAATAACCCTACATGCTGTTTGTGGCTAGGTCTCATTATGATTATGAGGGAGTCGCCGTAAGCCGGCTCTCCTCTTTGTGTCTAGCCCTAGATATTGTTTCTTGTTGCTTGTCCCTCTTTGGGGAGCCCTGCCCCTCCTTATATAAGTTGAAGATGCGGCTTACATATAGAGTGCTAGTAGGATTAGAACTAACTTATTCTCTATTACAAGTCGGATACAAGTACGGGTCTTACTTCCTTGTAAAGGAAATATTTTCTCATGCCTTCCGTCTTAAGCCGGCCCACAATAACATGAGTCGGCCTACTAGGCCTTGGGCCCTTGTCATTCGTCTGACCCACCGGGTCACCAATGAGTCTTCAGGCTCGTGAGTCGTCACACCAGTGAACCGCCAGACATGTAAGTCGCCAATCCCCTGGCGGGTTACCAATGAAATGCCAAGTCTGGCCGGGTCATATATCCGGCCGGATCATACCGCGGGGTATATCCTCGACATTAGCCCCCAGTTTAATTTGGATTTATCCATGTTAAACTGATCTGCAATATAAACACAAGAGCAAATTTGACAGGTTGTGATCCGGGTTAAATATTCTTGTAAGCTGGCTCCTGATCATCCTTAAGTCTTTGTCATTTCTAGAAAATCCGGGTCAATAGGATGGCTTCATAATCAACTTGCTTGTAGAAGAAATATTGTAAATAAAGAATCCATTTGAGTCGGTCTTCAATGCTCTTACTTGACAAAAATATTGGTCTTCAAATATTCAACTGATATTAGCCAGCTTGTAGAACTTGCCGGTTTATCATTGCCAAAACATCCGGTTGTAAATATTGATAGCACCGGGTCATAATTGTTGCCAACACCGGGTCATAGTTATTGGTGACGCCGGGTCAATCTGGTTTACCCAAAACTGAGAATTTGAAGATTTTTCTCCCTTATATCCATATTACATATAGCCCCCAAGTGCCGGGTTATCATGCTTGCATCAACTTGGGACTTGTAATTGTCTTATGCTCACAAAAACTTCAACCGGTCTAGCCCCCAAGGGCCGGGTCATTATGCAATAATGAGCAGGGACTTTGTAGATGTAGACTTGAGCAGCAATATGTAGCCCCCAAGGGCCGGCTCAGTAAGATAATATTGAGCTGGGACTTTATATATGATTCATTGATAATAACATCATATGATGTAATCTCCACCATGGGGCTTGAACCCACGTCCACAAGGTTAAGAGCTTTGTACTCTACCAACTGAGTAGTGGATCTTTCAATATAATTGATTAAGGCTTGTGTACCTTGAATTTCCGACAGGAGCAATTGGTATCCCCCAAGGGCCGGCTCATTACAATGTGATGAGTCGGGTCTTCAATAAGGCCAGTAAAAATGACTTTGCATTAGCCCCCAAGTGCCATGGTGCATGCTGGCAGTGACATGGGACTTGCATATTTGATGTAATCTCAACTTGAATAATGTAGCCCCCAAGTGCCGGGTCGTAAGCCTGCAGCGACTCGGGACTATTCCTTCCATTGTAAAATAAATCATATCCATTGATAAAAATAATAGCCGTTGCGCTAAAGCAACTTTGAAAATCTCAATCATAACACTGGTTATTGATAATCACAATAGAAATCCAGCCATGTTGGCTATTCAAGATTTGAATAATATAATCCGGTATGAAAACCTCAATCATTCAATATCATCATGAAAATCCAGCCAATTTTGGCTATTAAAGATTTGAATACCTCATCGATTGACAAGTAAATCCGGAGTTTAAATACCTGGCGGCTCTTGGCCGATGACGACTTAATGCGCATTCATTGTAAGCCGGAATTTTTGTAACCCGGTGGCCTATAGCCCTTGAGAAAATCAATAATTGATAACCCTTTTGAGACACCAATTTCAGTGATGAGCTTGGACTGAAGCATTTATATAAGTCATAATTCTGCAAATCCTGCACAGAGTTTAAACAACATATGCCTTGGCAACTTAACGTCAAGAGCCAGGGCGGGTAACCACCCAAATGTAGTCTTACCCTGCACACAAGTAGATCACAAGAACCCTTGGTGGTTTACCGCAGGGCGGGTCATAATACCTCACATATAACCATTGTGATATTTAATTTGTACTGCCGGTTTACATGACCTGTGCTGTAAGGGTGATAACCCAATCCTTAGAAGCCAATACTTCCAAATATATGATGATTTTCATATGCTGACGACTTATCGTCCAAAGCCAAGCTGGGTTTAAACGAAACCACACTTATATGCTTCAGATATGAGCAAAAAGTCTCAAAACCCAAAATATTGTTTGAAAAAATTTAAACCAAATAAAAATCGAGGTTTCTGATTCGAATACGATCAGTAAACCATTCCAAAGGGGTTAAGCTAGGATTCGAATACGATCATGTAGCCCCCAGTGGCTTTGGCGTTGCGCCGATCAAGAGGGTACCGATAGCTATGTTCTCTTTGGTTCGAATACGACCTATGTTTGAACAGGAAGCCCCCAAATGACCTTGAGAGGTTTTTAATGACCTTGATTCGAATACGATCCAAGTCGGACCCAAAAGGGGTTAAGCTATGATTCGGATACGATCAAGAAGCCCCCTAGTGAGTTCGGCTTTGCGTCGATCAAAAGGGTTACGACAGCTATGTTCTCTTTGGTTCGAATACAACCTATGTTTGAACAGGAAGCCCCCAAGTGACCATAATAAGGTAAGCCGTAAGGCAGGATACCTATGTTTGAACCGCGCATCATGGCAACAAGTTCTTTTTGGCAACCTTTAATTTTTCTTAGAACTCGAACTTGCGAGAGATTAATTCTTTTTGAACCGGAACTTTAAACCGGATTTGAAAGCTTCAAAAATTTGTGAGGGACAAATTTACCTTGAGCCGGATTTTGAACCGGATTTGAGAGCTTCAAAAATTTGTGAGGGACAAATTTACCTTGGGCCGGATTTTGAACCGGATTTGAGAGCTTCAGTGCTTTGTGGGAGAAAGATGTCTCTTGAACCGGATTTTAAACCAGAATCCTTATTTTGAGCCGGAAATCTTCTAATGGCTTTTAAATTTTCATCGATCTAGCAGTAATCTCCGGGGCCGGGTTTTTTCCCTTCAATGACCCGGAGTTTTTGAATTTATTTAAACCGGTTAATTTTGCCGAGTCATACCATTGTAGCCCCCGAGTCTCAAGACGACTCAAGGAGTTGGCTTGAGATTCTCCATATTTGACCATAGCAGAAGGTGTAT
The DNA here is from genome assembly GCF_003073215.2 of Triticum urartu. Classification (NCBI taxonomy): domain Eukaryota; kingdom Viridiplantae; phylum Streptophyta; class Magnoliopsida; order Poales; family Poaceae; genus Triticum; species Triticum urartu. The sequence goes on from NC_053026.1 coordinate 132,991,521, forward strand.
ATCATTGGCGTTGATAGCATGATGTGAATCCACAGAAGGTTGAGGTGACTGTGGCGGGTTATAAATGATCCCGTATGAGCCGTGTTAGCAACTCGGCCAATGGCTCCTTCCAACGGGCTGTTTGAAGTTTAATCAAACTGTAGTGGCGGCGACTTATGCGACTGCCCATTGAACCATCCAGTGCAGACGGCGGCTGATAATATATGATAATTTGCCTCCAAATTGTTGGAAGAAAATTGGGCTTCCCAAGTAGTGACTTGCTCATATTTAATAAACAGCTCATCCAGACAAGTGCGGTCCGATGTGTTGATGTAGATCAGGCTGCGAGAAACGGACGGTAAAGACAACTGTAACATCAGAGGCGACACAGACAGATGAGTCGGCCGTGGCACTGTAAGCCGGTGCGGGCGAGCTAACCACGTCGTTTTGATGTAGTGGACAATTGTCCTGCATCAACAATATTGCAGACCAAGGCAAAGATAAACCGCTCTTTGACAAAAATAATATGCGCCAATTAGATATATTTTAGATGGATACCACCTGACTTGTCCGGACAGTAAATGAGTCGGCTGCGGCGTTGTAAGCCGGTGCGGACGGAAGAGTCGACCGCGGTGCTGTAAGCCGGCGCGGACGAGCGAGTCGGCCGTCGCGTTGGAAGCGGCGCAGACGCGTGCGAATCGGCCGCGGGCGCGGACGATGAGTCAACCGCATGCGTTGATGTAGCGGGGGTGACGACTCTCTCGTCCGCACTAGTGCAAAAGATAATATTGGCGGACGTCCCTTTGCGACACCTTTGTAACGAATAATAGTCCTGTGAAAAAATAGCACAGACCAGAGTAATTGTTCTCAAACAATTTAGTATGTGCTATTTAAAATAGTCTGGACGGATATCACCTGATGTATTTGGACTTTATGATCCCCATCGGTGTCCGTTAGTCAACCCGACACGTTGAATAAGCCAGACCGCAGGGCGGATAGTAAAACGACCGCAGCATCAGAGACGGCTCGGACAGATGAGTCAGCTATGGCGTTGTAAGCCGGTGCAGACAGATGAGTCGGCAACAGTGTTGGAAACGGTTTGGCCGCGGGTGCGGATGATGAGTCAATCGTGGGCGCGGTAAGCCGCATGGATGACCAGTTAATCGCGGGCGCGATCCTAGCGAGTTGATGTAGATCGAATTGCATGGGCGGCGGCTTGCGCACACCCGTCCAACAGCAAACGATGAATCATTGTCCTGCATATATAAAAATACACAGACAAAGTAGTTGTTCTTTGACAAAATACAATATGTACTAGAAATAGACTTGAATGAATATCATCTGATATTTTTTTTATCGGATGATACTGACGCGCAAACCAAGTTTAGATAGCCAGACCAAACAAGGATCGAGGTTTGTGCTTATTGTCTTTGTTGAATTACCGGCTCTTCGGCGTGTTTGAAGTAGATTGTACCAATAGAATGTACTGTAGGGGCGGTGGTTTACACACCTGACCAACGTGCATGCCTGCTCGTCGGGCAGCTTTACTGAAACTGACGCGACGTCTTTGATGTAAACTCAAATGACAGGAGCCACGAGATTAAGAGAACAGCTCACTAAAACCCGTGCTCCTTTTTGTGTTTGGCATAATGGTCTTTGAACCAATCATGCGTATATGCACTTCTCCTTTATGTGAATGTTCCAATGGAAAGAAAATCAGACTTGACTAGTACTCTCTGTGCTCAGTATATAGTACGCGTAGCCAGGACTGCGCGTAGCTTCACACACAAATACCAATCAGTGACCATCTACTCCAAGCAATGCACACTCGACGGGTGCATGTCCTGGAACGGACTAGGATCAGGTGACATGCCTCTTGGCAGTCACGGGGTAACTTGCGGCTAGCCATCTAGCATTCCTTCTCCATCCAACGGCCGCCAGCGACCAAAGTGAAAAAAGGCCAACACTTAGCAGTTTTAGCACAACAACCGAGAACAGAAAACTGATTTATACGAGTTGTTTTTTGTACAGGAAAAACTAGACTCAACGTGCAGGGACATCAAAGAAGTAAAAATTGAACAATTTAGTAACATTTGTCATTACAAATTACAAGTAATTAGCATAGAAATTTTGTAGCCAGATCAAGCACACATACATGCGTAAATCAGCCCTAAACCTATGCATGACGTGGCCCGCCCCGGCGGCGTTCAACTCGACCTGGGGTACGTTCCACTACCCTGGTGGTGGCGTCGGAGGAGCAGAAGGCGGAGGCGGCCTACGAAGCAGGCGGGCGCACGCGGAGGAGGTGCGGCGCCGACGGGCGCCGGAGCAGCGCCGCGAAGCCGCGTACGCCTTCGACTTGTCATACTGGGCTCAATGGTTCGCCTTCGAACACGAGGAGGCGAGGCGACGCGGCATCCGCGAAGTCAACCGCAGCGTGCCGCCGCCTCCGCTCGTCGCCCGCGAGGAGGATCAGGAGGCGGAGGCCGCCTACCAGGCGGCAGTTGCGGCTGTCTTCCGGGAGAGCGAGGAGAACGAACGGCGCAGGGTGGCGGCAAACGAGGAAGAGGAGGCGACGTACCTCGAACCGTGGCGCCAACGACGGCTGGCCGAGGAGCGCCGCAACGGCACAGGCCCCCGCGGTAGCACAGCCGGCGGCCGACATCGCCGCCGCTTGAAACACGCATTCCCCGAGGCCGGCCCTGCGCCGACGCTCATCGACCTCACGTACTGTCGTCGCTTAGGGCAGCGCGCCGCCTCGTAGTTTAGTTCGTTTTTAATTTTTGTTAATGCAAACGTGGATGCGTGGACTCTCACCGGCCTTCGTGGCTGACTTTTAAGATTTAATTAATGTTTGTTTTTATTTGCGAAATGCCTGTATTTTTTTTCGTGCCGTCACAATGGGTCAGGCCAGCTGGGTGCAAGCGTCGACCCAAACGCGTAAATGGACGTTGGTGTCCGCTAGACCAACCCAAACAGATAAAAAGAAGGGTAAAATCGCTCTCCGTTTGATTGGCACGTTGGAGTTGCATTTATTGACTTGAGCGAGCTCGCCTATTCCTCTTTTTCACTGTGTCATTTCCGTTGCTCTGAAATTGCTAAGCGTTGGCTTTTCTCGCTTTGCTCGCTGGTGACCGTTGGATGAAGAAGGAACGCTGGATGGCTAGCCGCATGTTACCCGGTGACTGCCAAGAGGCATGTCACCTGATCCCAGTCCGTCCTGGAACAAGTGCTTGTGAGCTGCACACAAAATACTCTGAAGAACAGCTCATGTATGGAAATATATTATGTAGACACTGTCTTTCATTCAGACCAACCAACTTTCAGTGAGCGATACCCAGGTGGAGCACCCGGCCTTGGGCAGGGCAACCAGACAGAGTCAAGCCATCAAGCGAGCGGCTCGGGGACGGGCGCACAGGCGCATCAGCCAAGGCAGGGCAGAGCCCGTGGACAAACTGCAAGGGGAGGCAGGGGCGCGAGGCTAGCCAAAGGCAGAGGCGGACTACTGCGGTAGGTGGCCGCATGGCTGGGCGGCTCACGGCGCGGGTGGCCTAGAGGCGAGGTCGCGCGGTGGCTGACTGAAGAAGTGAGGCGACAGACGCGGCCCGTCGGCTGGCGGGTCAAGGCCGGACGGCTCAGAAGTCGGTAGCGACTTGAATCAGGCACAAAGCCGAATAGTGACAGCGACTTGCCCAAAGCTGTGGGAGCGGCGTCAGACGGTCGGCTTAACGCGACGGGGCTGATCAGAAGGCCCGTGACGGGGCGGGTCACGGCGGCGACTCGGACAGCCGCCAACGCGGCGGACGGCGACTTGGCTGCAGAGTTGAAGACGGAGTCCAAATCTGGATCGTGTAGACCAACGTTGACCGTATGCTTGTTCACGTGGCACAGCGACAATATTTCCATCGGATGTGCTTTTTCCTCCCTTCTGATTTTGACTTGCCTTGGAGGACGTACGTGTGTATATTGCTTGGCTGCATTAGTATGCATGTTTGAGATTGCATTGACTTGCTTGACTCCTCTCCATATGCTGCTGTTGGACGATACACATGCATAGGTTTCCAATTATTCTGCAGGCTTCGGCCTTAGTACTTGGCTGATCAATGTTACGTGTTCCAATTAGAACATAAGTCGCCATATTTGCTTTTGAGTCGGCGAAGAAAATTCCTTTTGCCTCCATGACAGAAAACAATCTGTCAAAACGCGTGTGACTGCTCCTGCTTGACTCTTGCGTCCGTAACAAAGACCCGTTGAACTGTTGAATTTCCAAGCCGGCTTCTCCTCATCCGGAAACTTGCGAACTTCTCGAAACCCTAAGAAAAATCCTTCCAAGAACTCAACACCACCGTACGCCAGCCCCACGATGGGCACCAACTGTCGTGGAATTCTCACGGCAGATGTCCTAGTGCAAGGACTTAGTCGTGAGGCCAACACATCTATATGGTAGCTTGAAGAGGTTGAGTGGAATCGAGAGATGCAACACACAAGACGAGGATTTAGACAGCTTCGGGCCCCGAGAAACATCATCCGGTAATAACCCTACATGCCGTTTGTGGTTAGGTCTCATTATGATTATGAGGGAGTCGCCGTAAGCCGACTCTTCTCTTTGTGTCTAGCCCTAGATATTGTTTCTTGTTGTTTGTCCCTCTTTGGAGAGCCCTGTCCTTCCTTATATAAGTTAAAGAGGCGGCTTACATATAGAGTCCCAGTAGGATTACAACTAACTTATTCTCTATTACAAGTCGGATACAAGTACGGGTCTTACTTCCTTGTAAAGGAAATATTTCTCATGCCTTCCGTCTTAAGCCGTCCCACAATAACATGAGTCGGCCTACTGGGCCTTGGGCCCTTGTCATCCGTCTGACCTGCCGGGTCACCAATGAGTCTTCAGGCTCGTGAGTCGTCACACCAGTGAACCACCAGACACGTAAGTCGCCAATCCTCTGGCGGGTTACCAATGAAACGCCAAGTTTGGCCGGGTCATATATCCGTCCGGGTCTACGTGTTACTGAACCCAAGTGATCGATCTGGCTGTTAACCGAACCCGATCGAGCGATTACTTTGCTACTGCTGCTAACTGAAGCCGACCGAACCTGTTGCCTCTTGATTAACATTGAGCGTTGTTGGGGGTTGGACGAACAGTTCCTGGTGGTGGTTGGATGAACATGACCTGTAAGTGCATCTAGTGCCACCCCTAGTTGGTTTTGGAGTATTGACGACAAACTTGGTTGAGGGACTAATGTGTTTGTGGGAATTGCAGGATAACACAGGTAGTAGTCCCTTATTGATTCGGTTTACCTACCAGAGATGACCCCTAAAAATGTGTGAAGACATTGAAGACAATGGTGGTCTGTGAAGATATTCATAGTGAAGATTATGACATGAGAAGACATTTATGTGAAGACTATGAAGTGCGAAGACATATTTGTTTCGTAGTTTCTTCTCTTATTTGTTCAGTCATAGGAAGCACCGTACTATTAAGTGAGGTCCAAGTGAACAAAGTCAGAGTGACTGAAGTGATGCTCAACCAAAATCCTATGTCTTCGAGCGAAGATACTAAGAGCAAATCTCATCTAGAGCTAGATGAGTCAGCTTTACTTGTAGCCCAAGTCAAGCTGTCGTGTGTGTTTAAAATCTGACCATTGGACACGTGTCGGTTCCTTAGTGACCCAAGGTCATTTCGGACATATCATGTCGGGTTGCCTCCAGGCTATAAATAGCCCACCCCCTACACCATAAATTGGTGGCTGCTCAGAGTTAGTGCACGGCTTTTGTCGTTTGAGAGCAACCCACCTCCGAAGCATTTGAGAGAGAGATCCTTGCGAGGACAAAGCCCAAAACACCCAGAGCCAAAGAGTGTTAGGCATCACTGAAGTCTTTCTGTCCGCGTGACCTGAAGACTTGTTATACTTGAGGACTGTGTATCGTCCAACCGGTTAGGTGTCGCATTCTGAGCATCCAAGAGCCATTGTGGATTGCCAGTGAACGAAGTCTATGAAGGTTTGAAAGTCTACCTTTGTCGGAGTAATTGGACACAGATACCCTGAAGACGGCGAGACGATATTTCAAGACATCGGGGCTAGCAAAGCCCCTCAGTCTGACTGCTCGGTCGGCTGCCGGCTGCCGACTGCTCCACCAGGCCGACTGCTGGCTGCCGACTCCTGGCTGCCAACTTCCCGGCCGCCCCTGCTGATTGCTGGCTGCCGACTCCTCCACTAGACCGACTGCTGGCTGCCGACTCCTCCGCCAGGCCGACTGCCCGAAGTCAACTGCAGCCTGACCCGATATCGACGGGACAACCATACCGCGGCACCATCATGTACAGTGACACTTATCCCTGGACACTATTTATGAAGTGATCCAGGAGACAAGTGTGACACCCCACCATGCCTCTACCATGCCTACGTAGCTTACTTCCTAAGCTAACCTACCACTATATAAGCTAGCAACCATCCATCCATCCATCGGGGGATGAAGGACACTCACGCACACACACAAGCTAGCTAGCTAGCAAGAGAGCTAGCTAGCAATCCATCCATCCACTCCTACGGGCAAGCATGCCCAAGCACACCCATTCGGTCAAGAGCAACGGTCACCATGCCACATGCATATACGAGGCCAGATGCCTATGACACTAACCTCAGATACAGCTCCAGGAGCACTTTGTACCAGATATACCACATATACTCAGACATGCAGGAGTAGGGGTGTTATCTCTCCGGAGAGCCCCGAACCTGGGTAAACTAGCGCGTGATACTCGCATACCCGTCCCTGGATATTACGGCAGCAGTCTTGCCCTCACACGAAGCCACCTTATGGCATATGTCGTCTTGCACCCCCCCGTGAGAATACCACGACATTTGGCGCTCACCGTGGGGTGGTACTATGCTACCGCGCTGCTGCTGGTTTCACAGTCCGGGCGGGACCATTTTCGTCATCACCATGGCGTCACCGTTGTCTCTCCGGTAGCGCTCGGGGGCCCGGCGTCGACACGCCCTCAGAGCGGCCGCGAGGGGCGGCGCGTCCTCGCCGTCGGCCTCTTCGTCTCCATCATCGTGGCGTCACGCCGTCTCTTCGATAGCGGTCGGGGGCTCGACATCGACATGCCCCCGGAATGGCCGCTAGGGGCGGCGCGTCCTCGCCGTCGGCCTCGCCTTTTTCACCATCGTTGCGACGCCGGCAGTCCGTCCGCGCGCGCGCCGCGCGCGGGGCCTCTCTTCGATCGGCCGCGTCTGTCCGCGCATCGCTCGCGTCCGCTCCCCTCCACGCTGTGCTTCGGCCGAAACGCGCGTCGCTCCTCCATATACCATCTGCTTGCAAGCCAACTAGATGCAAGTCAACTGTGGTCACACACTACCCATACACCATTCGTATATAGGCTGTACACTTCCCAGACGCAAGCAAGATATGCCTAGTCCACTGCTCGTACTCGTTCAGATAACTTGCTGGCTGAATGCTACCCATACTATGGCTCGACTTCAACCACGGCAACATCGCGGGCAGTCTCCCATCGGAGCTCGGCCTCTTCTGCGACCTCGCGCTGCTTCGCCTCAACCCCGACCGCTCCCCCGAGCGCCTCCTGCACGCACCTCCGCCTGCTCCCCGGGGCCGCGTCCTCCCGCCCGCGTCGCGCCGCTGACCCTGCGCTCAGCCGCGTCGTGGCGCGCTCCTTCCAGCGCCTGCCGGCTCCACCGCTGCACCTTCGGCTCGGCCGCCTGCTGGCCATGCGCACTCGGCGGGTGGGCCGGCTCCGCCTCCCGCAGCTGTCTCGTGTCGGGTCCGCGATGGCCTCGCGCCGCCTCCCCGGACCGGCTCCGCCTGCTCCGTCGGGCCGCCTTCCCGCGTTGGCCTCGCGCCGCCTCCCTGGACCGGCTCCGCCTGCTCCACCGGGCCGCCTCCCTGTGTTGGCTCCGCACCGCCTGCGCCGCCTCCTCACCCAACTCGCTGCCTGGTCGCCTTCCGCTGGCCTAGGTCGGCTCCGCCACGTCTGGCTCGCCTCTGAGCCGCCCCAGCGCTTCGTGCGCTCTAGTCGAGCCTCCCGCGTGCGCCGCTTGCGGCACCTCCACCCGCCGATTGTGCGCATCGCGCCGGCCCCGTGCTCGGCCTCCCCCGCTCCAGGCTGCGCCCCTCCCTCCGCGGCGGGCCGTCCCGCGTTGCCCCGCTCGCCTGGCCGGCTTCGCCCCGCGCCGACTGGCTGGTTCCGCGCGGGTGCCGCGTGTCGGGCTGGCTCTGCCCCATGTCGTCTGGTCGCCTCTGCATGCATCCGGCTGCTCAGACAGAAAAAAGAGAGAGACACTGCCGGCTGCCCAGCCGGCTCGAGGAAAAGTCAACAGCCGGCTGCTCCACGCGGAGATAAAAAAAGTGACCGGGTGAGATGGCCGGCTGCCCGAGAGTCAGATGAAATAAAAGAAAAGAAGAAGAGGCCGGCTGGCCGAAAGCACGAAAAAAAAGAGAGATCCGATGGAAAAGAAAAGAAAAGTAAAAGGGTCGGGTGAGAGAAAAGTCAAGGGCCGGCTGCCCAAGTCGGCTAAGAGAGAAAAAGGGCCGTCTGCCCGATAGCTGGTTGGAAGAAAAGTCAAAGGGGTGACTGCCCAAGGCTGAAAAAAAAGAAGAGAGAGGGAGGATCCGACTCTGCAGACTGCAGTCCAGCCGACTGCTTTGGTCGACAGCCGGTGTTGCCGCTCGGTCGGCTGGTTCGTCTGTCCGCTTCGCTGCCTGCCCGACCGACTAGCCGGTCCGGCTGCGCACAGCCGACTGACGAGAAAAAAAAGAAGAAGACAAAGTAGTCGCCGGGAGATCCGGTCCGACTGGTCAGTCGGCCCGGATCTCGGGGGCTACACCCAGCAGGTGCGCTGACGCACCCCCGCGAGGATGAAGACAAAGTAGTCATCGGGAGATCCGGCCCGACTGCTCAGCAGTCGGCCCGAATCTCGGGGGCTACACCCAGTGGGTGCAGTGGCGCGCCCCCACCGAGGATTGCAAGAAGCAAAAAACAAGAAGAGTTTTGTCCGGTTGCCAGCAGCTGGCAAAAGAGAAAAAGAAGAAAAAGGGCGTTGTAAGACACCTCGCCGCCTGGCCGGTCGAGCCTGACCGGCTGGGCCCCCTTCGAGCACCCGAAGGCCGCACCTAGCAGGTGCGCCGGCGCGCTCCGCGAGCGCCGAGCCGCGCCGGCTGTCTTCGGCAACCTCCGCCTCGACTACAGGAAAATCAATGTGAGCTCCTCACCCGCAAATTTTTTGCACCACGCAAGCATGGATAACCCCGAGCAATGTTTGGGGGCTGTCTCCGCATTTTATTACAGTAGCATCACTGTTCGCCCCGGCGCCAGCTAGAGTTGGCCCGGGGGCTGGCCGCTTGGCTTGAGACGTTAGTTCCCGCAGACGGCTTAGTAGCGTATGCAGTACCAAAGGCCCACTCTTAGTTAGAGACCGCAGAGCGGCTGTCCGGCTAGCAAGAGTGAACGCTGGAGGCCACCCACGCGAAAAACGTCCGGGAAGAAAAACGGATTGGGCGATCCGGCCGTTTCCTTTACAAGTATCTACTCGGTTGAATCTGCTCCCAGACTCTGAGTACTGTACACTCCACTTCGCGGCCCACTCTCAGCCACAGACCGTAGAGCGGCTATCCAGCAAGCAAGAGCACAAGCCAAGAAGTGGAGGGAACACGAAAACGATTAAGGGGGCTCGGACGAAACCGAGTCGGCACCCTCCGCATAAAACTTGCAATGCTAAAAGCAAGCATTTGATATATCTGCGTGGACTAACTTCGTCTTTTTCATGATCATTTCCATGAACACTCGCCAAAAAACCTCCGCCCAACTTTGCCAAGTTGCCCGGAGGCTTGGGGGCTACTGTCGGAGTAATTGGACACGGATACCCCGAAGACGGCGAGACGATATTTCAAGACATCGGGGCTAGCAAAGCCCCTCAGTCTGACTGCCCGGTCGGCTGCGGGCTGCTGGCTACCGACTGCTCCACCAGGCCGACTGCTGGCTGCCGACTCCTGGCTGCCAACTTCCCGGCCGCCCCTGCCGACTCCTCCACCAGGCCGACTGCTGGCTGCCGACTCCTCCGCCAGGCCGACTGCCCGAAGTCAACTGCAGCCTGACCCGACATCGACGGGACAGCCATACCGCGGCACCATCATGTATAGTGACACTTATCCCCTGGCGCTATTTATGAAGTGACCCAGGGGACAAGTGTGACACCCCACCATGCCTCTACCATGCCTACGTAGCTTACTTCCTAAGCTAGCCTACCACTATATAAGCTAGCAACTATCCATCCATCCATCGGGGGATGAAGGACACTCACGCACACACACAAGCTAGCTAGCTAGCAATCCATCCATCCACTCCTACGGGCAAGCATGCCCAAGCACACCCATTCGGCCAAGAGCAACGGTCACCATGCCAGATGCATATACGAGGCCAGATGCCTATGGCACTGACCTCAGATACAGCTCCAGGAGCACTCTGTACCAGATATACCACATATACTCAGACATGCAGGAGTAGGGGTGTTATCTCTCCGGAGAGCCCCGAACATGGGTAAACTAGCGCGTGATACTCGCATACCCATCCCTGGATATTCCGGCAGCAGTCTTGCCCTCACACGAAGCCACCTTGTGGCATATGTTGTCTTGCACCCCCCCGTGAGAATACCACGACAACCTTGAAGACTTACCAGAGTGATTGGGCGAGGACTGGGTGAGAGTCTTTTAGAACAACATGGTAATTTGCTTTGGTTATAAAATTAGTCCTAATATGATGGGCATTCAAGATGGGTATAATTAAAACTTTCATATAGAGTTCATTGAATACTATGAGAAGTTTGATATTTGATGATTGTTTTGAGATATGAAGATGGTGATATTAGAGTCGTGCTAGTTGGGTAATTATGAAGTTGAGAAATACTTGTGTTGAGGTTTGCAAGTCCCGTAGCATGCACGTATGGTAACCGTTGTGTGACAAATTTCAAGCATGAGGTGTTTCTTTGGTTGCCTTCCTTATGAGTGGTGGTCGGGGACGAGCGATGGTCTTCTCCTACTAATCTATCCCCCTAGGAGCATGCGCGTAGTGCTTGGTTTTAATGACTTGTAGATTTTTTCAATAAGTATGTGAGTTCTTTATGACTAATGTTGAGTCCATGGGTTATACGCACTCTCACCCTTCCACCATTGCTAGCCTCTCTTGTGCCGCGCAACTTTCACCCGTAGCATAAACCCATCATTTACCTTCCTCAAAACAGCCACCATACTGTAACACCCACGATGCGGCTATATCTCCCACGTGTCGGGGCACGACTTAGAGGCATATCCGCATGGTAGGTTTATCGCAAGAGGGGTAATCTTCACACAATCCCATGTACTGAATAGAAAGGGGTAAAGAGTTGGCTTACAATCGCCACTTCACACAAATACAAGTTAAACATACATCCTCCAGAATGCAATCAAGGTCCGACTACGGAACCAAAATAAAAGAAGACAACCCCAATTGCTAGATCCCTGATCGTCCCAACTAGGCTCCACTACTGATCAATAGGAAACGTAACAAAACAACGATCAAGATCTTCATCGAGCTCCCACATGAGCTAGGTTGCGTCACCTGCATTGGTATCATCGGCACCTGCAACTGTTTGGAAGTATCTGTGAGTCATGAGGACTCAGCAATCTCACACCCGCGAGATCAAGACTATTTAAGCTTATGGGTAGGAAAGGGTAGTGAGGTGGATTTGCAGCAAGCACTAAGCATATATGGTGGCTAACTTACACAAATAAGAGCGAGAAGAGAAGCAACACAATGGTCGTGAACTAGAAGTGACCAAGAAGTGATCCTGATTCTACTTACGTTCAAGCATAACACAAGGACCGTGTTCACTTCCCGGACTCCGCCGGAAAGAGACCATCACGACTACACACGCGATTGATTCATTTTAATTAAGTTAAGTGTCAAGTTCTCTACAACCGGACATTAACAAATTCCCATCTGCCACATAACCGCGGGCATGGCTTTCGAAATTTCAAACCCTGCAGGGGTGTCCCAACTTAGCCCATCACAAGCTCTCATGGTCAACGAAGGATATTCCTTCTCCCAAGAAGACCCGATCAGACTCGGAATCCCGGTTACAAGACATTTCGACAATGGTAAAACAAGACCAGCAAAGCCGCCTGATGTGTCGACATCCCAATAGGAGTCACACGTATATCGTTCTCAGGACACACCGGATAGGTCAAGCTATGAGTAAAACCAGCCCTCAAGTTGCCCCGAGGTGGCCCCGCAGGTTGTCCGGTTCAGACCAACACTTAGACAAGCACTAGCCCGAGGGGGGGGGGTTAAAAATAAAGATGACCCTCAGGAGCGGGACTCCCAAGGGAAAAGTAGGTGGTGGTGAGGCAAATGGTAAAACCAAGGTTGGGCCTTGCTGGAGGAGTTTTATTCAAGGCAAACTGTCAAGGGGTCCCCATGACACCCAACCGTGTAAGGAACGCAAAATCAAGGAACATAACACCGGTATGACGGAAACTAGGTCGGCAAGAGTGGAACAAAACACCGGTCATAAGGCCGAGCCTTCCACCCTTTACCAAGTATATAGATGCATTAAATAAATAAGAGATATTGTGATATCCCAACATATCCATGTTCCAAACATGGAACAAACTTCATCTTCACCTGCAACTAGCAACGCTATAAGAGGGGCTGAGCAAAGCGGTAACATAGCCAAACAACAGTTTGCTAGGAAAGGTGGGTTAGAGGCTTGACATGGCAATATGGGAGGGATGATATAGCAAGTGGTAGGTATCACGGCATAGCAATAGAGTGAGCAACTAGCAAGCAAAGATAGAAGTGATTTTGAGGGTATGGTCATCTTGCCTGAGATCCCGCAAGGAAGAAGAACGAGCCCATGAAGAAGACAAACGGACGTAGTCGAACGGATCCTCACAAACATGACGTTATCGGAACTAACCAAAAGAAGCAACACCGGAAAGAAGCAAACAACATAGTAAACAACCATCACATAAACATGTCCTGATGCACAAACAAGTATGATGCATGTCCGGTTTAATGAGGCATGGCATGGCAAAATGCACAAACAATCCTACAAATTAAGTGGAGCTCAATATGCAACTCCGTTGCATATTGACGAAACACCACGTGACTTATTTAGCTCTCTCTCGTTTAGGTATGCAACAATATTAAATGTTCTTAAACATGGCAAGGGGTGGAGCAAAAGAAAACTACCTATCTAGGCAAGTTTAAATGAGGCCGGAACAACAAACAACAAGTCCGATAACTCATCATGTGCATATTTTAGGTTTGGCACTGTTCTGTCCTAAAGCATATTTTAGAGTTGTTAAACATGCAAAGTAAGTACACCATGTTAAACTAGGCATTTTTCTACCCCATTTACATATAAAGTTTGTTAGGTTTGGAGCTACGGTTATTTAGTTATGAATTAAATCATTTTAACAAGTTATTTAAGAAAACTTAAACAAACAACATTTTTAACATTTTTAACATGCATGACAGTTGCAAATTATTAATCTACACAAAATTCTAAGCAAGTTTCATATATTAAGTTTCTACATGTGATGCATGGTTGGTGAGTTATTAAATGCATGTGCTAGAAGGGGTTTTCTGTAAAACTGCCAACTCTGGAATATTGGCAAAATTTGCAGGACCTGGGAAAAAATATAGCGGGCTGAATTTGGCTGGGCGCTGGGGCGCTCACCATGGGCCATGGCCCGTCTGCAGAGGAGGCCCGCTGGACCAACGGGTGAGGCTCGGCTGTGGAGATGCGGGGAGGCAGGCCGAAGCTCTCCCGTGGGCCGGTGCCGCTGTAGAGGCCCACGCGGCAGAGCGAGGGCGTGCGGTTGCGGCCCAACCATGCTTGCGGTCAACAGGGGAAGCCAGATCGATCAGACGCTCGTTTATGAAGAACAGAAAACACCAGCACTCCCCGCGCGATGCAGGAGGCGACGACAGGGGGTCATGTGACAGGGTCGGTGGGAATCGGCGGGAACGAGTGGATCGAGGCGTGAATCTGAGATGCGGGACCCCATCTCCGATTATGTTGGCGCCGGTTGGTGCTCCTGCTGGTCGCCGGCAGCGGCAGGATGAGGTGGTGCCAGGGTTCGACGGGAGCACATGGGCGGTGCCATGGCGTGTGCAACCTCCTGGGGTTGCCGGCGACGACGAGGATGGTCGTTGGAGGAACGAAGGCGAGGCCATGGTTGCCAGCGCGGCAAGGCAAGCCTCTGCTTGTGGTGTCCATGGCGGCGCTGCTGCGGCAGCACGTGCACGGCTTGCAGAAGGACGGGGCAGTAGCGGGTTAGGAGCGTCGACGAAGCAGGCGACGACTGGGGAACGAGGCACAACTCGGGTGTGGGTCCAGAGACGAGAGCGGCTAGCCTGGTCGGGTACTCTGGCGAGGTACTTGGGTGGCTTGGCGGCTTGCGGCGGAGCTCCTGTGGCTCTCCATGGCGATGGGCCGCAAAAGAGGTTCCTGAGAGAGAGGGGAGATGTGTGATACGTCTCCGTCGTATCTACTTTTCCAAACACTTTTGCCCTTGTTTTGGACTCTAACTTGCATGATTTGAATGGAACTAACCCGGACTGACGCTGTTTTTAGCAGAATTACCATGGTGTTATTTATGTGCAGAAACAAAACTTCTCGGAATGACCTGAAACTTCACGGAACAACTTTTCGGAAATAATAAAAAATCCTTGCAAAAGATGAAGGCCAGGGGGACCACCACCTGTCCACGAGGGTGGGGGGCGTGCCTGCCCCCCTAGGGCGCGCCCCCTACCTCTTGGGCCCCTGGAGCTCCTCCGACCTCAACTCCAACTCTATATATTTGGTTTTGGGGAGAAAAAAAAATAGGGAGAAGGATTCATCGCGTTTTACGATACGGAGCCACCGCCAAGCCCTAAAACCTCTCGGGAGGGCTGATCTGGAGTCCATTCGGGGCTCCGGGGAGGGGAATCCGTCACCATCGTCATCATCAACCATCCTCCATCACCAATTTCATGATGCTCACCGCCGTGCGTGAGTAATTCCATCATAGGCTTGCTGGACGGTGATGGGTTGGATGAGATTTATCATGTAATCGAGTTAGTTTTGTTAGGGTTTGATCCCTAGTATCCACTATGTTCTGAGATTGATGTTGCTATGACTTTGCTATGCTTAATGCTTGTCACTAGGGCCCGAGTGCCATGATTTCAGATCTGAACCTATTATGTTTTCATCAATATATGAGAGTTCTTGATCCTATCTTGCAAGTCTATAGTCACCTATTATGTGTTATGATCCGTTAACCCCGAAGTGACAATAATCGGGATACTTACCGGTGATGACCATAGTTTGAGGAGTTCATGTATTCACTATGTGCTAATGCTTTGTTCCAGTACTCTATTAAAAGGAGGCCTTAATATCCCTTAGTTTCCATTAGGACCCCGCTGCCACGGGAGGGTAGGACAAAAGATGTCATGCAGGTTCTTTTCCATAAGCACGTATGACTATATTCGGAATACATGCCTACATTACATTGATGAATTGGAGCTAGTTTTGTGTCACCCTAGGTTATGACTGTTACATGATGAACCGCATCCGGCATAATTCTCCATCACTGATCCATTGCCTACGAGCTTTCCATATATTGTTCTTCGCTTATTTACTTTTCCGTTGCTATTGCTATCATCACTACAAAATACCAAAAACACTACTTTTACTACTGTTACCTTTTGCTACCGTTACCACTACTATCATATTACTTTGCTACTAAATACTTTCCTGTAGATATTAAGTTTCTAGGTGTGGTTGAATTGACAACTCAGCTGCTAATACTTGAGAATATTCTTTGGCTCCCCTTGTGTCGAATCAATAAATTTGGGTTGAATACTCTACCCTCGAAAACTGTTGCGATCCCCTATACTTGTGGGTTATCAATGTGAGACGAGAGAGAAAGAGAAGAAGGAGGGGAAAGGAGCAGGGCTGTCGGGACTCATCTCCGGCGAGGGTCCGGTCGTCGGTGTCGGCCGGACGACGAGGCGGGGTCGAGGTTGATGGGGAGCTGCGGGAGGAGCTCGGGCAGAGGATTGAGGAGGCAATCGGGTGAGGTCGAGTTGGATCGAGGGGAGGGGGCTGGTTGGCTCGGCGCTGAAAACAAGGAGAGTGGCGGCAGGGGGGATTGGACAGGGGAGGATCCCTAGAAATTAGGTCTTGATTTGGATAGAGGTGGACTATTTATAGGGACAAAAAGGAGTAGGTTTGGACCCTCCGATCAAAATTGGGCGGTCGAGAAAATAGGCTAGGGAGTCCAATTAACAAAACGGAGATGTTTTGTAGATGTTTGAGGATGATCCGGACCCAACGGTGACGACTGCCCGGGTCGGGTCCGGGGAAGTTTCGGACACGCACGCGAGGGGTCGGTTGCACTGTGCAAGGAGGGGTTTTCGAGGCCTGGCGGTAGGTAGTGTACTGTGTAGACGGTCTAGGGAGGAAAGAGAGGGAAAGCCCGGCAACAGTTTTCGGAGACCGAAAACGTCCGACGATTTGACCGACTATATTGTCGCTATAGTTAT
Organism: Triticum urartu; assembly: GCF_003073215.2. Taxonomy (NCBI): domain Eukaryota; kingdom Viridiplantae; phylum Streptophyta; class Magnoliopsida; order Poales; family Poaceae; genus Triticum; species Triticum urartu. The sequence continues at coordinate 133,008,082 of NC_053026.1, forward strand.
CCGTTGGGGCGTCAAACGGACTCCGAATGTGATGAAACTTGGCAGGCGGCCTATCTACACTCTAACAACACCGCACGCCAACTTTCATCCCACCCCAAGAACATTTTCTGGCCACTTATTAAATAATATTTCAGACGTTCCGCGGGCGCATGCAAGTGTGTCTAGGCTCAGAACGGACAACGGAAAGAACTTGGAGACTGGGACGGATGCAAGTTCTAAAAACATGATGATGCAATGCACATGATGACATGGCAAGACGCAACACGCAAACAAAAGACATGGCAACGACGGTGAAGAACTGGAAGACACCTGACACATCGGTCTCGGGATATATTGCCATGTCATCATTCCTACCTATGTGAATGCCTCCGGCGATGTAACGGGATGCAATTAATCAAGGGTGACACGTACCTATTATGGCATTTCCATAGCCATTCTGAGATATATTGCCATGCAACCTTCCACCGTTCCGTTTATTATGACACGCTTCATCATAGTCATATTGCTTTGCATGATCATGTAGTTGACATTGTATTTGTGGCATGGCCACCATTCATAATTTTTCATACATGTCACTCTTGATTCATTGCATCCCGGTACATCGCCGGAGGCATTCACATAGAGTCATATTTTGTTCTAAGTATCGAGTTGTAATTCTTGAGTTGTAAGTAAATAAAAGTGTGATGATCTTCATTATTAGAGCATTGTCCCATGTGAGGAAAGGATGATGGAGACTATGATTCCCCCACAAGTCGGGATGAGACTTCGGACGAAAAAAAGATGCCATAAAAAGGAGAAGGCCCAAACAAAAAAATGAGATAAAAAGAGAGAAGGGACAATGTTACTATCCTTTTCCACACTTGTGCTTCAAAGTAGCACCATGATCTTCATGATAGAGAGTCTCTTATGTTGTCACTTTCATATACTAGTGGGAATTTTTCATTATAGAACTTGGCTTGTATATTCCAATGATGGGCTCCCTCAAATTGCCCTAGGTCTTCGTGAGCAAGCAAGTTGGATGGACACCCACTTAGTTTCTTTTGTTGAGATTTCATACACTTATAGCTCTAGTGCATCCATTTCATGGCAATCCCTACTCACTCACATTGATATCTATTGACGGGCATCTTCATAGCCAATTAATATGCCAAGTTGATGTGAGACTATCTTCCTCTTTTTTTGTCTTCTCCACAACCATCATTCTATTCCACCTATAGTGCTATGTCCATGGCTCGTGCTCATATATTGCATGAAAGTTGAAAAAGTTTGAGAATACTAAAGTATGAAACAATTGCTTGGCTTGTCATCGGGGTTGTGCATGATTGGAGCATTTTGTGTGATGAAAATGAAGCATAGTCAAACAATATGATTTTGTAGGGATGAGCTTTCTTTGGCTATTTTATTTTGCTTGGTTAGTATGCTTGAAGTATTATTATTTTTATGTCAATATTAAACTTTTGTCTTGAATCTTTCAGATATGAACATTCATTCCACAATAAATAAAATTACATTGAAAATATGTTAGGTATCATTCCACATCAAAAATTCTGTTTTTATCATTTACCTACTCGAGGACGAGCAGGAATTAAGCTTGGGGATGCTTGATACGTCTCCAACATATCTATAATTTTTGATTGTTCCATGCTATTATATTATCTGTTTTGGATGTTTAATGGGCTTTAATATGCTCTTTTATATTATTTTCGGGACTAACCTATTAACTGAAAGCCCAGTGCCAGTTTATGTTTTTTTTGCCTATTTTAGTGTTTTGCAGAAAAGGAATACCAAACGGAATCCAAACGGAATGAAACCTTCGCGATGATCTTTCTTGGAATGAAAGCAATCCAGAAGACTTGGAGTTGAAGTATGGAACTCGGCGAGGCGGCCACGAGGCAGGAGGGCGCGCCCCCACCCTCGTGGGCCCCACGGAGCTCCACCGATGTACTTCTTTCGCCTATATATACCCTTATACCCTAAAAACATTAGGGGGAGCCACAAAACCACTTTTCCACCGCCGCAACCTTCTGCACCCGTGAGATCCCATCTTGGGGCCTTTTCTGGTGATCTGCCGGAGGGGGAATCAATCACGGAGGGCTTCTACATCAACACCATAGCCTCTCCGATGATGTGTGAGTATTTTACCATAGACCTAGTCCATAGTTATTAGTTAGATGGCTTCTTCTCTCTCTTTGGTTCTCAATACAAAGTTCTCCTCGATGTTCTTGGAGATCTATTCGATGTAATACTTTTTGTGGTGTGTTTGTTGTGATCCGATGAATTGTGGATTTGTGATCAAGTTTATCTATGAATAATATTTGGTTCTTCTCTGAATTCTTATATGCATGATTTGATATCTTTGTAAGTCTCTTCGAATTATCGGTTTAGTTTGGCCTACTAGATTGATCTTTCTTGCAATGGGAGAAGTGCTTAGCTTTGGGTTCAATCTTGCGGTGCCCTTTCCCAGTGATAGTAGGGGCAGTAAGGCACGTATTGTATTGTTGCCATCGACGATAAAAAGATGGGGTTTATATCATATTGCTTGAGTTTATCCCTCTACATCATGTCATCTTGCTTAATGCATTACTCTGTTCCTATGAACTTAATACTCTAGATGCATGCTGGATAGCGGTCGATGTGTGGAGTAATAGTAGATGCAGAATCGTTTCGGTCTACTTGACACGGACGTGATGCCTATATTCATGATCATTGCCTAGATATTCTCATAACTATGCGCTCTTCTATCAATTGCTCGGTAGTAATTTGTTCACCCACCGTAACATATGATATCTTGAGAGAAGCCACTAGTGAAACCTATGGCCCCAGGGTCTATTTTCCATCATATAAGTTTTCGATCTACAATTCTAGTTTCCTATTTATTTTATTTTGCAATCTTTACTTTCCAATCTATACAACAAAAATACCAAAAATATTTATCTTACTATCTTTATTAGATCTCACTTTTGCGAGTGACCATGAAGGGATTGACAACCCCTTTATCGTGTTGGTTGCAAGGTTCTTGATTGTTTGTGCAGGTACTAGGTGACTTGCGTGTTATCTCCTACTAGATTGATACCTTGGTTCTCAAAAACTGAGGGTATACTTATGCTAGTTTGCTGCATCACCCTTTCCTCTTCAAGGGAAAACCAACGCATGCTCAAGAGGTAGCAGCCCACTCCCGGTGATGACCGTAGTTTGAGGAGTTCATGTATTCACTATGTGTTAATGCTTTGTTCCGGTTCTCTATTAAAAGGAGGACTTAATATCCCTTACTTTCCAATATGGACCCCGCTGCCACGGGAGGGTAGGACAAACGTTGTCATGCAAGTTCTTTTAATAAAGCAGGTATGACTATTTACAGAATACATGCCTACATTATATTGATGAACTGGAGCTAGTACCGTATCGCCCTAGGTTATAACTGTCTCATGATGAATATCATCCAACAAGTCACCGATCCAATGCCTACGAATTTATCCGTATTGTTTCTGCTAAGTTACTACTGCTATCATCACTATTACACTTGCTACAAATTACTGCTATCACTGTTATTGTTACCATTGCTACTGTCACTACTATCAAAGCTATCAAACTATTTTGCTATTGATCATATTGCTGCAGATAATTAATCTCCAGGTGTGGTTGAATTGACAACTCAGCTGCTAATACCTTCATAAATTCTTTGGCTCCCCTTGTGTCGAATCTATAAATTTGGGTTGAATACTCTACCCTCGAAAACTGTTGCGATCCCCTATACTTGTGGGTTATCAAGACCTTTTTCTGGCGCCGTTGCCGGGGAGCATAGCTATATTTGTTGAGTCACTTGGGATTATTATCATATTATCACTATGAAGAACCTGAAGGATCCAAAGACTAAGATTTATCCCTCTATAAGACGAGGGGAGGTAAGGAACTGCCAACCAGTTCTGTCGGCGTTCTGGGAACGGGGGTCCCCAGACTTGCCTGCCTGCGGCCTGCGGCGTGGCTCGAGTGGGGGCCTAGTGCAGCCCAGCCTCATCAGCTCAAGCTCAAGACCCTTGCAAGGGGCCAAGCCTTGCGGGGCGGACGACATGAGGCTTCCTCACGAGCAGCCTCATCAGGCAGGCTCGCGAGGAGGCGGAGAGATCAAGGCAGGGGTGCCTCACGAGGAGCCCATGACGCAAGCCATGACGATCGAGATTAGGAGGGCGCTGGCCTGCGCAGTGTCCTTGTTTCCCCTTCGGTGCAAAGGGATCAAGCACATGCCAAGGCATCGGGCAAAGGTTACCATTCCGGTGCAACGAGACCAAGACCAGCAGAGCGGCAGGACGGAGGTCACCGTGGAGCCCAAGACGGCGTCATCACCAGTGCTTTTGGCAGCCGAAGACCACCTTTGGTCAGGATAACTTGTACTAGATGTTCCCCTTCAAAATGGCCAATTGTTGGCGCCCTTCCCGCTCATTTTTTGGGAAGAGGACCAGGGCCTCTATAAATAGGACTAGCCTCCGAAAGAAGGGAGGGGAGAGAGGAGAAAGAAGAAGAGAGAGGTCCAGAGAGAAAGAAAGAGAGAAGAGAAAGAAAGAGAGAAAGGTCCGGACCAAGTAGAACACACTGCACCAACTCAAGAACACCTCTCGCGAGGCCGTTCTTCCCCTGTATTGTTCATCATCAGCCCCTGAGGCAATCCACTACACCACACACTGGAGTAGGGTATTACACCACATCGGTGGCCCGAACCAGTATAAACCTCGTGTCCCTTGTGTGTTCTTCTTTCTAGCCTAGATTTCTTGCGAGCCATAGAAGTGCGAGTCGGTAGGGGAAAGATCTCCGTGCGCACCCCAGAGTTCGAACCTTAAGGGTCTGCCGGAACCCGAAATCCGACATTTGGCGCGCCAGGTAGGGGTGCGCCGGAATCCTTCTTCCTCCGTGTCGCGTTCCGTCGCCTTGCCGTTCATATGTCGAGTGACCCGGCTGCCAACGCCAACCACTGGGCGGTGTGGCCCGCCCACGCCGTGTCGCCGGCTCAGGGCGACCTCAACCTTGTGCCTCAGGCAGCCCGTGCTCCGTAGGGCGCTGCGGGGCGCGGGCGACGCGGCCAGACGCCGCCTGCCCTCACACCACGGCAGGTGCGGGCCGCAGCAAGGGCCTCAAACCACGCCACGGCCACAGCGCCGCACACCCGACGGGAACAGGCGAACTCCAGGGCCGCGCTCACGGTGGCCCGAGAGCTGCTACGGTGCCGGCTGCTGGAGGGCGGCCGCGACGTGTTGTTGGAGCGAGTAGCCGAGCTCCTGGACACCGCCGCCTCAGGAGCACCTCCCTTCTGCGTCCAGCTGCCGCCCCAGGTTCAGGGCGGGCCGTATGGCGGCATTATACGTGCTCACGCAACTTCAAGCGGACTCCAGGGCCTGTTCAGCGCCAACGCCTCCGTCGGCACAGGGCGACAAGTCGCGCCAGCCCCACCTCCGGCCAGTGAAGGGGTGCACGCCATGGCCTCCGGCTTCGGCGGACCGCCGTGCCATCACCCCCAAGACGACGCTCCAAGCCAGACTACGTGGCATGCGGGGCGCTACGACAAGGCCCACGAGGCGGTGGACCTAGAAGCTTATGTGCCCCTCATGGTGGATCAGGGGTGCGCGCTGGAAGAAGATCATGGCTCATTCCTTGGGCCAGGCTGGGGCGAGGAGGCGCCAGAAGCTGAGCTCTTTCAAGAACCCCAAGAGAGCCTCGACAACCGCACCAGCGGCATCAACTATCGGGTACCACTCATTCCTCAGGAGCAAGCTTATGCTAACCATGGGTCGCAGGAGATACAGGTCGCCGCAGCAGATGGCTGCCCCAATGCTGAAGCCTCCTATCCCTCAGGAGGAGGGCGCAGGGGGCTGCAGGAGAGGGGCCGAGATCCGGGTTCTCCCCTGCGGCGGTCGGAGCAAGGCGCTCTTAGGAGGTAGGCCCTCTGCCGGGGAGGTGCCCCAGGGCCTGCCCCCGGCAGAGGACCCGTGGTCATCGGGGGAACCGCTGGCGACCACTCTACCCCATTGGCGTCGTCCTTGGTCTCCGGCCACTGTCAATGGCGGTAGAGTGTGGCACAAGGCGGGGCCCTTGTCAGGTGATATGAAGAAAGGCTGGTACCTGTGAAGAAGGCCCAGTGCCTGTGAAGCTCGCCGCCCATGACACTCTCACGTAATAATGAGTAGGGCTGTACACGCCCCGGAGTCTCCGGAGAGCCGCCCTCGGGCCTCGGGGGCTCCCGCCCACGCCCAGTGGCAGCACTTAGCTCCACGCTGGTGAGAAGACGTCGAAGACTAGACTAGGTGCTGGACACGGCCTTTTGCTTTTTCGCTTCTTCCTTGTTGACAAGTTTCTTCGGTTTGGATTTAAGTTGGATTTGAGCTCGAGACTTGCGTGCGTTTGGGGATGGGGTGTTTAGTCTCGTTCAAGCAATCTCCCGTGTTCTGATTTCGGCTTTGCATCCAAAGTTAGCGTCGGCTGCCCCCCCTCACGAGCCCCTCGCGAGCCGGGCCGGGCCAGGCACGACTACAGACGGGACTGTCATCGCACCCTCTCCGGAGGTTCTCATTGCAGGATCAACAGGATAATCAGAAGAGACCCGAGGCGCGGCGGCCCCCGCAGGCCCGCTCGGAACTCGCCGGAGTCGAAAGGAAAACAAGTCGGCTAACCCATCACCGGGCTAGCAGCTAAGCTCACACGCAACATTATGTTTACCAGGATACTGATCGCAAACCTTTACATGAGGGGCCTCCCCTCCCAAAATGCTCTTACATTCTTCAGGGCCGAGCCCGAACCTTCTTCGTGCAGGGTAAACAGCAGCAACATATGGTCAGTCGGACATATCACTCACCGCGTCTTCTGGGGCACCCCCGGAGGCATCACTGGCGTCGCTGACATCGTCTCCACCGCCAACACCTCCGATAGCGCCAGGCTTGTCCACAACGCCGCCTTCATCGGCGGCCACGATCACGCCATCATCATCAGATGGAAAGGCCCTGACGAGGGCGTCCACGTTGTCCTCCACCCATTGTGCCAGGTTGCCTCGGACGGCTATGGGCACGGGTGCAATGGCAGCGTCGAAGTCGAAGTGGGGGTCCCTGTCCTGCAGATAGCTGAAGACATGGGAGAAGGCACGCCCGAGCAAGGCTCAGATCCTCTCTTCGACAAGCCAACGGGACCTCTCGGAGCGGTTCTCCAGAAGCGTCACCACGTCGGTGAAAAACTGGAGGTTGCTGGCGTAGCTGGCCTCATGCGGCTCCTTAGCGACAGCCTCACAAATGTTGCCCAAAGCTGTGTTGGCCCTTTCCCTGAGCGTTCGAAGCATGGGGACATGCACGTGTTCCAGAACCCACTGTCGACGGATCTTGTCCTCATTCCGCTGTGCGACGGCCTTGACATCATCAACCCTCTGTTGGAGAAGAAGCAGCTTAGCCCGAGAAGAGGCCAGCTCCGCCTGCGCTGTGCCAAGGGCGGCTGCGGATGAGTCCGCATGCCGCGTCACTTCAGCCAGTTTGGCCCTGAGGGCCACAGTCCTACCCTCAGCCTCGGCCCTGATCAGCCCCAACCTCGCTTTGTATTCGCGCTCGAAGGTCGAGCGAGCTTCTGCCATGCGGCGGTTGACCTCTTCCTGGGCCCGGACTTCGCGCGCAGCAACGTCATCCTCCGCCTGGGCTACCAGGCGCTTCCTCGTCTCCAACCGCTCAAGGTCAAGGTTGCGCTCGGCGGCCTCCAGTGTTAGCGCCTCCTCGCGCTTCAACAGCTCCGCCTGGTCGATGGAGGCCCCCTTCAGCGACTAAAGGGCCGCCTGGCGCAATTCCACTTGCTGCTCTAGGGAGTTGCTCCAGGCTTGGAGCTCCCATGCGCGCTCCTCCGCAGCTCTGCGCCGACGGTCTGCTTCCCGAGCCTCCTCGACGGCCTGGGAGGAGGCCTCTTGCGAAGCCACCAGCGACGCTTCAGCCTTCGCGTTGTCAAGATCACGTTGGTGACGCGCGAGGGCGACGACTACCTTCAGTTTGCGCCTCTCCTCAGCAAGGCGCAAACCTTCGGCCTCGAGGCGCGCATCCTCGCCAGCAAGCTCTGCCCTGATCCGGCTCACCGCATCCGCCGCCCCCTGGAGGAACTCTTGGCGAAGGGCGCGACGCTCCCGAGCACGCCTGAGCACGTCTTCCGCATCACCCTCTTCCACCGGAGTATGCGGAGGGCCCCGAGGCGGCATGCCCCCTCCCGGCGCGGGGCTGGGGGCTGGCGCCCTAGCCATCGCCGAATGGACCCCTTTGGGAATCCAGCCGGGCGTCGGTCCACCCACGGAGGAGGAGCTGAAGGCAGACTTCAACCATTCACCCTCTATGATCAGAGGAGGAACGCGGGGCAAGCCGGATGTGCCCCAGGGGGACTCATGAAGAATGGACAGCGGGCGCGTAGGCTCAAGGTGCCCGGTGGAACAGACCACTCCACCGACCGGTCCAGCGGCGGGGGTGCCGCTCGAGCTCGGCGTGCCCAGAGCCAGCGGAGAAGGCGAAAAAGCTTTGGGGGCTGGCTCCTGGGCCGACTCGGCGAATTTGGTAGGACGGGGCCTAAAAGGCCACAATCAGCCGCAGGGATAGTAAAGTAAATGAGCAGAGAAAGAAGAGGACTTACTCGTCCATGGCGAAGTACTTCCTGCGCTTCAACAAGCGGCAAGGGCGGTCGTCGCCACCCAAGGCCTCCTTCCTCTTGTGGAGGGCCTCGAAATCTACACGGAACCGGCCTAAGCACCCGACGCAGGGGTCGGCCTGGGGCGCGGAAGAAGCATCAAGAAGATCAGCGCCGAAGGAGCCGGCCTGGGGGACGCCATCAGGCAACTCCTCACGAGGAACGGCCGGGGCCTCGGGAGCCCCGGCCTCAAGAGCCGAGGGCCGCAACTCCGCGCCAGCCGCCGCTCCAGGGCGGGCCTCGGGAGGTGCCATCTTTAGAGCTTCTCGCGGCATCGGCACCTCGACATTAGTCACCTCAGCTCCCGCCGATTCTCGTCTCCCCACTCTATCGCCCGAGGAAGGACCACTGTGGATGACAGGGGGAGCAACCACGGTGGCTGGGTTCTCACGGGGCCCCGTGAAGCCAGCCGGGCGCAGCCCCCACTCGTCGAAGCTGGGCATCTGCCTCACAAAATCGGCCCTGCCAGAGTAAAGATACAAAAGGGCACCATCACGCCGAAGGCTGCTTGGGGAAGGATCGCCAGTCAAGACCCTGAGCACCTTCCGCAGCACTTCAGGTGCCAAGTCCTCCTCCTGAAGTCGCATGCGGTCTCTGTGCCCCGCAAAGTCCCACATCCGGTGAGAGTGGCGCTGGAGAGGAGCAATGCGGCATTGGAGGAACTCCTTCACCACCTTGGGCGCAGCCACATTGAGCGCCCTCAAACTCTAGAAGCGGCGCCAGACAAAGGTGAGCCGGGGGTCACGAGCATCTCATGGTCCCAACCAGAGTGGGGAACAGCAGGCGAGGTCGGGTGCGAGAGCAGAGGGTTGGGCACTCCAACGTCCACATACATCCACCGCTCTCTGAACCTGGCCTCAGAAGGAGGAAGGCCGAAGTCGATCCCTGAAGCGGCCGTCTCTGACATGGCGAAGAAGCCCACGCACCCTGAGCACTGAGTGGGGTCGCTCAAGCGCAAGGAAAAGAAGTGGCGCAACAAGGCAACGGAAGGATGAATGCCTACCATTGCCTCGCAAACAAAAGCAAAGACAGCCAGAAGGGTGATGGACTCAGGCCCGAGGTGCATCATGCGGATCTGATAATGGAAAAGCACCGCATTGAAGAAAGCGGAAAAGGGGGGAACCAGACCCGCCCACAGGGCATCGACGAAGAATCGGACCTCCGTGACGATCCTATCAAGGGAGGCATGGGACATAGGCCAGACTGTGGTCCTGCCACACTCATTTAAGATAGTAGCAAGGGCAGAGCGGACCTTGTTCAGGGCTTCTAGATTGAGTATGATCAACCGATCAACGGCGGGGGCCGCCACCGGAGATGAGCGGGGCGAAGGCGCGGGCTTCTTCCCCTTTCCTTTCTTTGTTGGCGCCATGGCGATGGAAAGAGGGAAGAGCTCGAGCAGGATTGGCGGCGGAGGTTGGAGCTCGAAGAAGAAGGAAAGGTAGGAGGCGAGCGAGCAGCAGAAAAGGGAACAACTGTGTGCAACTACGGGTCCGCTTAGCCGGGCGCGTAACAAGGCGTCGTGGGGAAGCGCAGATGCCCACGTCCAATCAATCGCCATGCGGCGCCCAAGGCCGCAGGCTATTGGGGCCCGCGGCGCTTCGTGCTTGCCCCTTAGCTTCTCTGCCAAGCCAAGCCCGAGCGCGCCTTGGGCCCGGGGGCTACTGTCGGTGTTTTGGGAACGGGGGTCCCAGAACTTGCCTGCCTGCGGCCTGCGGCGTGGCTCGAGTGGGGGCCCAGTGCGGCCCAGCCTCATCAGCTCAAGCTCAAGACCCTCGCAAGGGGCCAAGCCTTGCGGGGCGGATGACAGGAGGCTTCCTCAGGAGCAGCCTCATCAGGAAGGCTCGCGAGGAGGTGGAGAGATCAAGGTAGGGGTGCCTCGCGAGGAGCCTGTGACGCAAGCCATGACGATCGAGATTAGGCGGGCGCCAGGCGGGCGCCGGCCTGCGCAGTGTCCTTGTTTCCCCTTCGGTGCAAAGGGAGCAAGCACAGGCCAAGGCATCGGGCAAAGGTTACCATTCCGGTGCAACGAGACCAAGACCAGCAGAGCGGCAGGACGGAGGTCACCGTGGAGCCCAAGACGGCATCATCACCAGTGCTTTTGGCAGCCGAAGACCACCTTTGGTCAGGATAACTTGCACTAGATGTTCCCCTTCAAAATGGCCAATTGTTGGCGCCCTTCCTGCTCATTTTTTGGGAAGAGGACCAGGGCCTCTATAAATATGACTAGCCCCCAAAAGAAGGGAGGGGAGAGAGGAGAAATAAGAAGAGAGAGGTCCATAGAGAAAGAAAGAGAGAAGAGAAAGAAAGAGAGAAAGGTCCAGACCAAGTAGAACACACTGCACCAGCTCAAGAACACCTCTCACGAGGCCATTCTTCCCCTGTATTGTTCATCATCAGCCCCTGAGGCAATCCACTACACCACACACTGGAGTAGGGTATTACACCACATCGGTGGCCCGAACCAGTATAAATCTCGTGTCCCTTGTGTGTTCTTCTTTCTAGCCTAGATTTCTTGCCAGCCATAGAAGCGCGAGCCGGTAGGGGAAAGATCTCTATGCACACCCCGGAGTTCGAACCTTAAGGGTCTGCCGGAACCCGAAATCCGACAAGTTCTGCTTTAGATTCACCTTCTGTTATGAGTAAACTTGTAACACCACCACATGCAATTAATTCTGATATGTCGCGAGTTATTGATGATGCTACTTCTACTATGAATGATGCTTATGATGATGCTAGTACCTTGGTTGATAATGATGATGTACCACTTGGTGAATTTATTGATAAACAAATTGCTAGAGTTATACAACATGATGTTGCTGAATCTGCTGATGACCTTGAAACTGAAACTCCTGAAACACCTGCTAGAACTAGCCTTGCTAGATATGAATTGCCTAAGGTACCGGAAGGTTATGCTATGAGTGAAGAAGCAACTAGAGATATTCTTGCTTTTAATGATAGAGATGATTTAGAGAAATTACTACAAAAGTATAAAGAAAAATCTCTGGATGCTAGAATGAAATGTGACCCTAAGTTTGCTACTTCACCTATCTATATTGATGATAATGATTATGAATTCTCTGCTGACCTAGAGTTAATTACTTTGGTTGAATCCGATCCTTTCCATGGTTATGAAACTAAAATTGTTGTGGCGCATCTTACTAAGTTGAATGATATAGCCACCCTTTTTACTCATAATGAGAAAACACGTTATTACTTTATTCTCAAATTATTTCCTTTCTCGTTAATGGGTGATGCTAAAGCTTGGTGCAATACTCTTGCACCTAGTTGTGTGCCTAGTCCCTAGGATATGGTTTATTACTTCTCTGAAAAATATTTTCCTGCTCATATGAAACATGCTGCTTTACAGGAAATATTTAACTTTGTGCAAACTAAAGAAGAGAGTCTCCCACAAGCTTGGGTGAGGCTTTTCCTGATCATCCTCTTAAGAAAAATGAAATACTTGATATCTTCTATAATGGACTAACCGATGCTTCTAGGGACTTCCTAGATAGTTGTGCTGGTTGTGTTTTCAGGGAACGAACTATTGCTCAAGCTGAAGAATTATTGAATAACATATTGAAAAATTATGATGATTGGACTATTCCTGAACCACCGCCTAGACGCACTCTGAAGAAGAGGGGTATATTATATCTCAGTCTCGAAGATATGCAAGAGGCAAAGAAATCTATGAAGGAAAAAGGTATTAAAGCTGAGGATGTTAAAAATTTACCTCCTATAGAAAAATACATGGGCTTAATACACCACCAATGCCTAAGGTGGTAGAGGTAAATTCTCTTATGAAGTTTAATGAAAATGATAATCCTCACAATGTGCATCCTAGTCAATGCCTTTATGAGTTTGAAAACTACATTAGGAAATAAGATCACTTCAATGCAAATGTTATGAAACAATTGAAATACAATTCTGATATGATTGCTCGCTTGAGTGACTTGTTATTTAGAATATCTAATGATGTTGGAGGTGTTGAAAACATGCTTATATGGTTCAAACTCAACTAGAACAAGTTGCTAAATCACAAAGAGAATTACTTGATGAAATGAATCATAATATGCATGACTTTGTTGTTAAAGTTGCAAATAGAGGAGGTAAAATGACTCAGGAACCACTTTATCCTGAGGGACACCATAAAAGAATTGAACAATATTCACAAAGAACCAACACTAGTGCACCTAGTTCTTCTAGAAATAAAAATAAAAAGAAAAATGATAGGACTTTGCACACTTCTAGTGAACCTGAAATAGAAAAACCTCCTGACAATGAAAATGAAGCTTCCATCTCTGATGCTGAAACCCAATCTGTTAATGAACACTCACCTAGTAATAATGAAAAAGATAATGATGAGGTTCATGAAGACTCTCAACCAACCAATGATAAAGAACCAGATAATGATGTTGAGATAGAACCACCTGTTGATCTTGATAACCCACAACCTAAAATTAAAAGATATGACAAAGGAGACTTTGTTGCTAGAAAACATGGTAAAGAAAGAGAACCGTGGGCTCAAAAACCTATGCCTTTTCCACCCAAGTCAACTAAAAAGAATGATGATGAAGAATTTGAATGCTTTGCTGAAATGCTAATGCCAGTCTTTTTGCGTACTCGCTTGACTGATATCCTAAAAATGCCTCCTTATGCAAAGTATATGAAAGACATCATCAAAAATAAGATAAAAATACTGGAAGCTGAAATCTCCACTACGCTTGCTAATTATACTTTTAAAGACGGAGTACCTAAAAAACTTGGAGATCCGGGAATACCAACTATACCTTGCTCTATCAAAAAGAATTATGTGAAAACTGCTTTGTGTGATTTAGGAGCTGGTGTTAGTGTTATGCCTTTCTCTTTATATAAAAGACTTGACTTGAATAAACTCACACCTACTGAAATATCTTTGCAAATGGCTGACAAATCAACTGCCATACCTATCGGTATCTATGAGGATGTGCCCATTGTAGTTGCTAATGTTACTATTTTGATTGACTTTGTTATACTTGAGATGCCCGAGGACGACAACATGTCAATTATCCTTGGTAGACCCTTCTTGAATACTAGAGGGGCTGTTATTGATTGCAATACAAGCAATGTCACTTTTCATATTAATGGTAATGAGCATACGGTGCACTTTCCGAAGAAACAATGCCAAGTGAATGGTATTAATGTTATTGAAAAAATCTCCGACAAAAACTATTGGAAGTTTTCAAATACCTCTACCTACTGTCAAAAATAAATATGAAATGGTTATTGTTGGGGAGATGCATATCCCCATTGAGGTAACTTAGTGATTTACGAAAGTTCTTCGATTTCATGCTAATTGAAAGTGGTTATTAATAAGACTTGATCAACCTTATTAATGAATCATTTTTGAACGGAATGAAGTTGATGAATTTAGTAAGCACTACTTTCTGTCCCTACCTTTTGTTTTTTTGTTTTTATTAGTTAAATAAAATAAAATGCCATGTTTTGTCTATTTTCTGAATTTCCCATGCAATAAAAAATGACCCAAAAATAAAAGTTCTCAGAATGCCCTGAAAATTTTATATGATTTTTTCTTGAAAATTTAAGAATTTTTGGTGCAAAAATAACCAGAGGGGGGGGGGTGCACCATGTGGGCACAACCCACCTGGGCGCACCAGCACCCCCTGGCGTGCTCTGGGGGGGGGGGTTATGGTCCCCACATGGGCCCCTCACTTATCTCTTTAGCCCTCATTGTCACCTACCTCTAGAAAAAAATCACTCTCCCTCTCTCTCCAGTGTTCTTGCTCATTTTGCTGCCAATTTCGATCTCTTTGCTCGAAGCTCCATTTCCGAAACTGTTTCGGGAGATTGTTGCTTGGTATGTGACTCCATCATTTGCCCAATTAGTTTTTGTTTTAGTGGTTTATACTTTGAATAAATAGCTACTCTTGGTGCTGCTGTAGATGTGCTTGCATGTTGAATTCTTAGTGTTCTAAGTTGTTTGAATGCTTGTTATGGCCTCTATGTATCCCTATGAGTAGTTGCTATCAATCTTAAAACGTTTTGTTGACAAATTTTTGTCACTCCAAAATTTTTATTTTCAGAAAATTGTTCGCGGACATGAATATCTTCAGGAAATATGGCTCAAGGAAGAACTCCAAGGGTGTTATTGGGGAGTCTTATGATAATGATCTCCACCCTCGGAGGTTGGCAGAGGTACGGCCGTGCGAATGGCTGCACATCCCGTTCCTGCAATAAGCTAGAATTCACAATGAGTTCATGCAATTCATTGCCAATGCCGATCTCACCGACTTCATCGCACATGAGTGTGACCAGCACCAAATCCTCACAAATATGTTTGTTCAAAGCTTTACTTTCTTGCCTAGAAATAATCCTCCTGAAGCGAGCTTTGATCTATATGCTGAAAATCATCAGATACCACTTACTGAGTTTTGTGACATATGCTTGATCCCTTTTGACAGGAGCTTGGCCGAGCCTAGGCCGGCTGAGTCTGAGGATTTCTGTCGCACTTTGACAGTGGGTGATGAGAGGAAAGTGTCAGCCATCACTGCTGGTGGTTTACATTTCCCTGATGTCCGTTACTTTGCATATTTCATTACCAAATGCTTGCTTGCTAGGGAGAAGGTGGGTGCACTTAGTTCACCAGACCTTGCTGGTTTATGTCGTGCCATTGAGGGCGACAACACATATAGCTTGGGAGCTATCGTGGCTCGTTGCCTGTACCTTAATAAATCTCAGGGTAAAATACATGGTGGGATTTATGCTACTCGTTTGGCGTCTCACTTCGAGGTTGAGATATGCCCTCATGATTTCCCTTTGACCAAAGTTTACCTAAACCGTGCAGCCATGGATCACCATGACTTTCTTGCACATGATCGTCCTGACATTGCCATTCCTTATAACTTGGTCTATAACATTGACACTCGTGATGTTATCCCCTTGCCTGCACCTGCTTTGTTTGATTCTGTTGCTAGGGGCGGATACCGGATTATGCCTACAGAAATCCTCACCTACTGGAACGCTCACGTTGCTGCAGAGGCTGCATAGGCACCTCCACAGTGGGATCAGTGGATGCCTGCTCCTCAGCAGTGGGACGAGTGGATGCCTGCTCCTCAGGATCCATACTACCCTCCAGGCTACTGATTCACTACTAAGTTAGGCCAAAAGCCTAAGCTTGGGGGAATATGTGTTCTCACCGACTTTATATTCATGTTCACGTACCATTTCATTTGTCGGTGTTCACACTTTTTCATTGTATCATCCATGCTTAGATTTATTTTCTTGCTTTCTACTTGTGTGTTTGAATTTTTTTTAGAAAAACCAAAAAAAATTAGTTGTAGTAATTTACTTTCTATGCATGCTTAGTAGTAGCACTAAAAAGAAAATCCAAAAAGATTTCCTTGTTCTTCTTTTGCTTGTTGCGAGCTTTCCATGTAAATAGTTTTTCTTGTTTTTGCTTATTATTTTCTTGTTGAAGAAAAACCAAAAAATCCAAAAATATTTCAGTGGGTTTCTCTAAACTTCTTTTCTTTTATTCGAGTTGTACCAAGGAGAAGACCACGATGAAAATGTTGAGTGGCTCTCATTTGAATAACCGTTGAACTAATAAGAGCCCATTTTACCTTATCTTCTCCTATTGAATAAAATGTTTTGCAGATTCCATCTTAGTCCATGGCACTCTTGCACTATTATTATTTTCTTATCATTCGGTCGTGCGAGTGAAAGGCAATAATGACGACATTCGATGAACTGGCCGTGGCAAAGAGAAACTGGTATGAACTCGACTTGTATTGTCTGTGTAAATATGTTTAACCTAGTGCCCATGCTTCTGCCCATTATGATTAAACATGTTGCAATGACAATTAGAGATTATAGTTTTTCATGCCATGCATAAGTAGCTGGGAGTTAATAATGATTTATCTTGGATATCAACATAGCGTTAAGATGATTGTGATGTAGTATGATGATATGGTATCCTCCTCTGAATGTTCAAGTGGCTTGACTTGGTACATGTTCATGCATGTAGTTGAATCAAAACCAACATAGCCTCTATAATGTTTATGTTCATGGTGTTCATATCCTACTCATGCTAGTGTCCAATGTTCCTTATGCATAATGCCTGGTTATGATCATTGTTGCTCTCTAGCTGGCCGCTTCCCAATCTTAAAATTGCTAGCCTTTGCCTGTACTAAGTGGGGATTCTGCTTGTACATCAAAAACCTTGAACCCAAAGTTATTCCAGATGAGTCCACCATACCTACCTATATATGGTATTACCCTGCCGTCCTAAGTAAATTTGCATGTGCCACCTCTAAAAACTTCTAAAAAAATTTATCCGTTTTGTGTGCCTGGATCGTTTATGGAATGATAGGAGGTGGTCGATATCTTCCGTGCTAAGCATGTTATCCTCAGGTCGAGTGTATTCACTCGCCATCGCGCGAGGAAATGGGCGGTAATAGGGATGCCCGGTCCCAAACTGCAAAATAAGTGCTTAGCATGGAATATGTTGATAACTGATGGTCGTGAAGTGAATGAGAAGGGTGCATGTCTCAAAATATCCTTTATCTTTGTTTTAAAAATTGAGATCTGGCACCTCTGCAAATCACTGCTTCCCTCTGCGAAGGGACTTTCTATTTACTTTTCTGTTGTGTCATCACCTTCTATAAACAAGCGCCAGAAACTGAGTAGAGCACAACGGTCATGATTTATGCATTGTGTATAGCTAATGTTGGGTGCATCATGACTGGATCTTTTCTACCATGAATTACAATGTTTAGTCGCTGCTTAAACTTCGGAGGTGCTCTGCATTTATGTTTTGCGGTCTCAGAAAGGGCTAGCGAGATACCATTATTGTCATATTATATCATGATTGTTTTGACAATGTGTTGCTGTTTGAGATATCTTATTATTGCTCACTAGCTGATTATGCCATTGATATGAATCATTATAATCCTTAAGAGTTATTGTTGACATGGTTAGTTATAATGCTGGCTGAAAACCTGGGTGTTGTTTAAGCTTATTTATGCAAACAAGAGGAAAAGAGTTCGTAAAAGTTTTTCTTTCTCACTTTCAGTTTATCAACTGAATTGCTTGAGGACAAGCAAAGGTTTAAGCTTGGGGGAGTTGGTATGTCTCCAACGTATCTAATTTTTCTCACGCTTTTCCTCTTGTTTTGGACTCTAATTTGCATGATTTGAATGAAACTAACCCCGGACTGACGTTGTTTTCAGCAGAACTACCATGGTGTTGTTTTTGTGCAGAAATAAAAGCTCTCGGAATGGAACAAAACTTTTTGAGGATTTTTTATACTAATAATAAGAATTTCTCGAGCTAAGACCCACAGGAGAGGGGCCCCTGGGTGGGCACAACCCACCATGGCGCGCCCCCTCTCCTGGCGCGCCCAGGTGGGTTGTACCCACCTGATGGCCCCGCTGATGACCCCCCTGATACTATAAATTCACATTATTCCAGAAAAAATCAGGGAGAAAGAATTATCACGATCCACGAGACGGAGCTGCCGCCAAGCCCTGTTCTTCCTCGGGGGGGGGGCAGATCTGGAGTCCGTTTGGGGCTTCGGAGAGGGGGGTCTTCGATCTTCGTCATCACCAACCTATCTCCATCGCCAATTCCATGATGCTCCCCTCCGGGAGTGAGTAATTCTTTCATAGGCTCGCTGGTCTGTGAGGAGTTGGATGAGATTCATCATGTAATCGAGTTAGTTTTGTTAGCGCTTGATCCCTAGTATCCACTATGTTCTTAGATTGATGTTGCTATGACTTTGCCATGCTTAATGCTTGTCACTTTGGGCCCGGGTCCCATGATTTCAGATCCAAACTTTTTATGAATTCATCATTATGTCCATGTTTTAGATCCGATCTTGTAAGTTATAGTCACCTGTTATGGTTATGATCGGGCAACCCCGGAGTGACAACAACCGAGCCTACTCTCGGTGATGACCGTAGTTTGAGGAGTTCACGTATTCACTATGTGTTAATGCTTTGTTCCGGTTCTCTATTAAAAGGAGGCCTTAATATCCCTTAGTTTCCAATATGGACCCTGCTGCCACGAGAGGGTAGGACAAAAGATGTCATGCAAGTTCTTTTAATAAAGCATGTATGACTATTTACGGAATACATGCCTACATTTTATCGATGAACTGGAGCTAGTGCCGTATCGCCCTAGGTTATAACTATCTCATGATGAATATCATCCAACAAGTCACCGGTCCAATGCCTATGAATTTATCCTTATTGTTTCTGCTAAGTTACTACTCTATCATCACTCTTACACTTGCTACAAATTACTGCTATCACTGTTACTGTTACCATTGCTACTGTCACTACTATCAAAACTTTCAAACTATTTTGATACAACTCAGCTGCTAATACCTTCAAATATTCTTTGGCTCCCCTTGTGTCGAATCTATAAATTTTGGTTGAATACTCTACCCTCGAAAACTGTTGCGATCCCCTATACTTGTAGGTTATCATGGTGCCGCTCACTGCTTGAAAC
The DNA here is from genome assembly GCF_003073215.2 of Triticum urartu. Taxonomy (NCBI): domain Eukaryota; kingdom Viridiplantae; phylum Streptophyta; class Magnoliopsida; order Poales; family Poaceae; genus Triticum; species Triticum urartu. Next base: position 133,027,270 of record NC_053026.1, read on the forward strand.
TGCCGGCGAGTCAATATGCCTGCTATAACTCCGACTTGGATGAGGGGTTGAATGAATCCGTTCACGGCTGTACGAATAAGCCGCCTGTTGAGCCACCGCTGTTTGAAGAAGCTCTCTGGCCCTCCATATCTCCATCGCGGCTGGTGACTCGCCTTCAATGGGGAGAGCCGCCAATCATGTAGCCGCAACAATCATATTGTCCAGAGGGTGAGAATAATGACCCGGTGGTGTCGGAACATGCTGATGCGGAGTCAAATTCAAACGAAGTGGGTCTACATCATGTAACTGAACCAACACTCCGATCACGGGTGTCTCAATGGCCCGGTTCACCATGGGCGGATCAATGGTCCCTACCCTAGGCGTGTTGAAAAGGTTCCTAGCCTCAAACTCTGTGGGTAGACGGGTCTGGTGCCTCCTCCTCATAATAGCGTTTGGGGCGTTCTGGTCCAAGGTGAGCTGGAATGACTCTGCTTGAATCCGTTGTGATTGTGTGTCCAAGGCGGCTCACTCTATCGCCATCCTAGTATTCTCAGCAGCAAGTTCTTCCTTGGCTTGGGCTATCTCATCTTGCAGCTTCGCGACATCCACTTTGTGTTGTTCTTGAGTCTCCGAGGTTATCTCTGCCCCCATTAAAGTCACCAAAGCATCCAACAGCTCGGTCAAAACCTGAGCCAGCGGGTGCGCAAAGTCGCTCGCTCCAGCCGTTGCCGCAACTGTTGAACTGGTAGTCATGGCCGTAGTAGTTGACGAATTGAGAATTGGTTGCGTACCAGCCATGAAGATCGCAACCCTATTCGGCGGCTCATAGGGGTCCGGAATACTGTCGCCATCGGAACAGCCCCCAAGCCTGCCGTCCTGCAGTTGATACATAGAATCGGTCTCACCAGTTGAAGACTCACCATCAGAACATATTACCGTCTCTCCCATGGACACAGACCCTTCCTCAAGATCCGCCCCATGGATGAAACCAACAAAGGCATGCTTCACGGTGGCTTGAACCTTGGCGGGTCGTGCGCGCTGAGCCATCTCGACAATGTCGGTGCAGGTGTCCGGCTCAGGCTCCGACTCATTGATCTTGCCGATGAAGACATGGATTCCACCTAAGGGGACCCGGTACATGTACTCGATTGAGCCGGCCTCGGGGCCCCAGCCAGCGTCGTCTATGTAGAGCTTACCGCGGCGGCTTTTGGTCATCCGGCCGACGGCATATCCCTTGATCCCTGTGAAGATGTCCTTCAAGAACTCGAAACCACCATGCGCTAGCCCCATGGTGGGCACCAATTGTCGTGGACTTAACACGGTAGATTCCCTAGAGAAAGGACTTAGGTGTGGAGCCATCGCAGCTAGATTAGCTTGAAAGGGGCTAAACGGACAAAGGACATAGAGAGTTTACCCAGGTTCGGCCCCTCTCAACGAGGTAAAAGCCTACTCCTACTTTAGGTTGTATTGCTTGGGTTTCGATTACCAGGGAGCGAATACGCTTGATCTAGTTCTTGATGAGTTGTTTCTTGAGTTAACCCGCTGCCGGGTAACCCATTTATATTCACAGGTTGATGCCCGACGGCTTTATAGAGTCCCGGCGGGCTCATACAAGACGTGCCTGGCTCGGTATCTAATTAAGCTTGCATCACAACATATGTTAAACATATGGCGGTTCACACCCATGGGCCTCAAGTCGTCCCCGGGTCTTGGGACATCAATAAGCTTGCTCTATGGACCGCCCTCTTCACATCTTCTTGGGCCTCCTCATCTTAAGCCGCCAGTGGCATGACCCGGCCCCTCCTGGGTGGGTCATACCCAGTAGTTATATCCCCAACACCATCTCCAATGCGTGGGCTTCGCACCATGTTGCCTCCAAGTAGCTCCATGTGATTATTCATAACTTTTTCCATCCTTTTATTGTGCGGTCATCTCTTTTAGAAATCGTGTATGCACAGTGGAGAACTGTAGGCAGACTTGGTCGTAAGTTCATGATATTGATGTCACCTTTCTATGCATCAGATGAGGCACACAATCCTTCAGGATTTTCTGTTGAAGAGCATAATAATAACGTAGTAATCATAGTTTAGATTTAATTAGAAGAATGTATGCAAAAGATGCACTGGTGTCATAATAGTAAAAAAATATTACCATGCCATCTCCATGGATGTTGCCGTAGTTCAACACGTGGACTAGTGGCACACATTGACCATAATGTGGAGGAATTTCATAATTCTTATCGAAAGTCCCAACATCAATAATAAATGAGACAAGATGATCTTTCTCCTCGTAAGTTAGTTCAGAGCCATCAGTGTAGTAGGTTTTGTGTACTATTTTCCATACATTTTTTGAAGAATAGAAATCAGTTGTCAATGGAAATAAGATGGCAACTAGTTTTAAATGAACAATACAAATTACTTAATAAATATGTTTAAGAAACTCACATAGAGGTAGAAGTGGAAGCGTATCAACATCGACCCAAATGTCGATATTATCTTCGTCGATGTCATCTGCTTCAGGATCACCAAGATCAAAGGTGACATGCATATCCTCTTGAAAACCATACGCCTTGCATAGTGCTGCCCAATTCAAGCAACCAAAATGGGAGTAGGTCGCCGCATTGAATAGCTTTACGTCAAAAGCATAACCATGATGGGTCCTAAGGTGAACTCTCTTTATCTCAATATTCTCATGATCTTCAAAATCCATCTTCTCTAAGACATAACGTCTTGCATGGCAGGGGATTGTGACGCCTCAAGACCGAAGCTTCAGATGCCTTCTAGGGTTTCCGAGATTCGTTCTGTGATTTGTTTTGTCTGTTGCATTCATCTTTGCATCATGTGCATTGCATCATGTCATCATGCCATCATGCCAATAATCTTTGCACCTCAACTCAACTAAATAAATTGCATAGATCTTTCGATCTATTTAAATCGAGGGAATTCACATGGTGTTTCTCTTTATAACATATCCTCCCAATATCTAGGGAGCTCTATAAAACCATTCCATTATCTTGGAATCACCCATAACACATTTGCACCGTTCTTGAAATTTCTTTTATCCAACTCAACTTCATTTCTTCCTTTGGGGCCTTTTAGTAGAATTAAGTTGCAATTTTACTTCATCCATAAATGTCCCAAATTTGCCCATAAATCACATCTAATGTGTGGGATCATCTCCTCAAATCTCAGCCCATTTAGAGTCTTTTCAAAGGGGCTTCAAAAATTCAAACATGTTCCTTTGTGTGAACTTTATTCTCTCAAAAATTCCTTTCGCCATTTTATTTAAATTCCTCATATTTTTATGAGTCCAGGGAAATTATCCACATGTCCAACTTTTCCCCCTAACCTCTCTTTCTTTCTCTTTCATATCTCTGTTTTGTTTTTTTGTTCTTTAGAGTGAGAGAGAGCCCAGCCCAGCTACAACCTATGCCAGGCCGGCTCAAAGCCCAGCCAGCTCCCTGTTTTAACCTAGCGTGCACCTACCATCACACTCTTCCTCTCGTCCTCCCACGCCGCTGCCATCTCCCTACTTCGTCCTGATCCCATCTCCTCCTCTCTTTCCCTCTGAAGCGCCACCCAACCGCACCGGGAAGGAGTCCCACTCGGCACCTCGTCCTCCTCTCATAGGAGCCCTCACACTAGCGCCTGGCCGATCCCCTCCTTCCTCCTGGCGCCTTCCATCTCGCGTTCCACCAGCGTGCCGGCCTCCCCGCCTCTGGCAACGGCCACCGCCTGTTCGTCGCCTCCGCCGCAGGTAGGGCTGGGCATTCGGTATAAAATGAAAATTTGGTTTCTACCGTTCAGTGTTTATTAAATTTCGGTTTGTAAAACTGGAAACCGAAAATGTTAGCTAAAACTAGCTAACCGAAAATTCGGCTAACCGAATATTCGTACGGTTTTCGGTTTTGTACCGATGTACCACGCCAAGTATTTGTGCTAGGATTTTAGAAGTGGCACCCTCTTATATAGGCAGCAGATCTGAATCATCCCGTCCGTCTGGCGAGGTGGGACTAAAGGAGTTGATGCCTGGTCGGCTATGCGCGTGTGACTATCGGGAGACGTTGCTGAGATGGGCCTTGCAACTTTGCATGCACTTTGGTCAGGTAGGCCCATGTGATGTGCACGATGCATTGGTGGCCGATGGTGGGCGCGTGCACACGTGACTATCGGGAGACGTTGTTGCGCGCCTGTGCCTGCATGTGCGTCGTTTCTTAAGCTGATTAAGGTTTCTTCGGTTTTTGTTTGGTTAACCGAGAAGAAAATCGAACCAACCGAATTCTGTTCGGTTAGTGCACTTGAAAACCGAATTTTGTTGTGACATGAGAAAAAACTGAAAATTCGGTTTATTAGGTTTTGGCATCGGTTCGGTTTTCGGTTTGTCGGTTTTTATTCCCACCCCTAGCCGCAGGAGCCTCGTGCCCGATCCCTCGTTAAGGCCATGGATGCCTGCAGCCGCCGCCGTCCTGCTGCCATCCTGCACCACCCATCGCCATCAACTCCTCTGGCCGCCGCGTCCTCCCTTTCCTCCGTGGCCGCGCGCTGCCCGGTACCTCCTTCTCCTGCGAAGCCTGACGCCTCTCGCCGTGTCAGCGTCGACCCCGACCAAATGCGCCTGAGGAGCTCCCCGAGCGAGCTCGCCTGCGGCTCCTCCGTTCCTCGCGACCTCCATTGCCTGCCGGCCCCTTCTCCGCCTGACTGTCACTTTGCTGCAGGAGCCGAGGCGTTGCCTCCTTCAGTTCGCCGGCCACCGTCGCGGCCTCAACCTCCATGGATGGCCTCCTGTACATCCAGCGGGAGGAGACCCATTGCGTTGACTGGTTCGGTGCCGCTCCAGGCCACCGCACTATACAACTACATTGAGAGAACCTGGATACGCCAAGACCCGGACCCACAAGCACCACGATGTCCGTTAACATGTACCACTACACCGCACTAAAACCCAAGACCGTCCCGGATATTGTCCAGTACCACTTCGGTTCCGGAACGCAATGAGTACCACGACACCCATGTCCCGTCAAGTTCGACTACAACAGCTACAACGTGTACCACTACCATCGTCAAAGACCCGTGTAACGCATGCGTCAAGTACCTCTTCGGAAGACCCGAACGTCTATGAACCGTGTACGACTACCGTCGACGAAGACCGTGAGTACAACCACTTCCCAATACGGCGCCAAGTTCCACCACCGACAACCGTGTTGGATTCGCCAAGTACCGCACCGGAACGCCAAGTACATGGATATGCCAAGTTCCCCTCTGAACATGTACGAATACGCCCGGTGATGCGACAAGTACCCCGATAACGTGTACAACTACTCCGTCAAGGCTGGACCGACGTCGTGTGAACCACTACCTTCACCCCGAAGACGTTGGAGTCATCAAGTACCTCTCCGAACGAACGTGAACCACTACTTCCGCTACTATAGAACCCAATCCGCTTCGAAAATGAACGCTTCGAAGGTATAACCGCCGAGACGATCGCCCGTGAACGATTGCTTGTGTATTATGAGTTGCACCCTATGTTTGCACCATGTCCGAGTTGTCACTTGCTCGGTCCTCCTCGTTTGCCGCTAATCCGTGGGACACCCAGAGTCCGGGATCACCCCACCATCCTTGCATGACACGCTCCCGTCACTTTTCCTTTTGCACCGGTATCTCCATGAGCTACCGGAACTGATATGTTGACGTGGCATCATTTTTGGATTCGTTGCCGTGGCACCCCTTTCATTTCCGCCATGATGACAAATGCTTCGTAATGCTCATGTCAACTTTTAATAAAATTGCATAAACTTGCACATGTCATCTGCATCATGATAACAACATCAAGAATGTTTAAAATTGTTCTTTGCTTTAAACTGCTAAATGCATATGGGGATCTACCGGATTTGTTGTTTGATGTTTTCGGCCCCATTTAAATTGCTTAGATTGTGTAGTTTAATTTTGCTTCTTCTCTTGCCATGCTTAACAACATTTAATATTGTTGGGTACCTAAACGGGAGAGAACTAAATAATTGATGTGGTGTTCCGTCAATATGCAACCCGTTGCATATTGAGCTCCACTTAATTTGTAGTTTTGGTTGTTGCACTTTGCCATGTCGTGCATATTTAAACCGGACATGCATCATACTTGATTGTGCATTATGCCACATTTATGTGATGGTTGTTTACTATGTTTCTTGCTTCTTTCCGGGTTGCCTCTCTCGTTAGCTTTCGTTTCACTCCGGAGTTGTGAGGATCCGTTTGACTGCATCTGTTTGTCTTCTTCATGGACTCATTCTTCTCCCTTGCGGGATCTCAGGCAATATGACCATACCCTCAAAATCACTTCTATCTTTGCTTGCTAGTTGCTCGCTCTATTGCTATGCCGCGATACCTACCACTTGCTTTATCATGCCTCCCATATTGCCATGTCAAGCCTCTAACCCACCTTGCCCTAGCAAACCGTTGTTTGGCTATGTTACCGCTTTGCTCAGCCCCTCTTATAGTGTTGCTAGTTGCAGGTGAAGATGGAGTTTGTTCCTTGTTGGAACATGGTTATTGTTGGGATATCATTATTATATCTTGTTTAATTTAATGCACCTATATACTTGGTAAAGGGTGGAAGGCTCGACCTTATGCCTGGTGTTTTGTTCCACTCTTGCCGCCCTAGTTTCCGTCATACCAGTGTTATGTTCCTTGAATTTGCGTTCCTTACGCGGTTGGGTGTTATGGGAACCCCTTGACAGTTCGCTTTGAATAAAACTCCTCCAGCAAGGCCCAACCTTGGTTTTACATTTTCCTAACAACCTAGCCTTTTTCCCTTGGGTTTCCGGAGCCCAAAGGACATCTTTATTTTAACCCCCCCGGGCCAGTGCTTCTCTAAGTGTTGGTCCAACCTGAGCGATGTCCGGTGCCCCCTGGGCAACCAGGGTCTATGCCAACCCGACGTCTGGCTCATCCGGTGTGCCCCTGAGAACGAGATATGTGCAGCTCCTATCGGGATTTGTCGGCACATCCAGGCGGCTTTGCTGGTCTTGTTTTACCATTATCAAAATGTCTTGTAACCGGGATTCCGAGTCTGATCAGGTCTTCTTGGGAGAAGGAATATCCTTCGTTGACCGTGAGAGCTTGTGATGGGCTAAGTTGGGACACCCCTGCAGGGTTTTGAACTTTCGAAAGCCGTGCCCGCGGTTATGGGCAGATGGGAATTTGTTAATATCCGGTTGTAGAGAACTTGACATTTAACTTAATTAAAATGAATCAACCGCATGTGTAGCCATGATGGTCTCTTTTCGGTGGAGTCCGGGAAGAGAACACGGTCTTGTGTTATGCTTGAACGTAAGTAGTTTCAGGATCACTTCTTGATCACTTCTAGTTCATGACCTATGCGTTGCTTCTCTTCTCGCTCTTATTTGCGTATGTTAGCCACCATATAAGCTTAGTGCTTGTTGCAGATCCACCTCACTACCCTTTCCTACCCATAAGCTTAAATAGTCTTGATTGCGAGGGTGTAATATTGTTGAGTCCTCGTGACTCACAGATACTTCCAAACAGTTGCAGGTGCCAATGATACCAGTGCAGGTGGCGCAATTGAGCTCAAGCGTGAGCTCGATGAAGATCGTGTTCGTTGTGTTGTTCCGTTTCCAGTTGATCAGTAGTGCAGCCCAGTTGGGGTGATCGGGGATCTAGCATTTGGGGTTGTCTTTCTTTATTTGGTTCCGTAGTCGGACCTTGATTATATTCTGGATGATGTATTGCGATATTTATGTATTGTGTGAAGTGACGATTGTAAGCCAACTCTTTATCCCTTTCTTATTCAGTACATGGGATGTGTAAAGATTACCCCTCTTGCGACATGCCTACTATGCGGTTATGCCTCTAAGTCGTGCTCCGACACGTGGGATATATAGCCGCATCGTGGGTGTTACAAGTTGGTAATCAGAGCCATCCCCGACTTAGGAGCCCCCTGCTTGATCGAATCGCTGACGTTGTTGAGTCTAGAACAAAATGTTTTGAGTCTTATAGGATTATATATATATATATATATCGGAGAGTAGGACTATTTTTACTCCACAGTCCCTTCGTCGCTCTGGTGAGGCCTCTTGACGTAGAGTCTTGACTCTTCTCTCCTCAAATTTCACGATTTTTTTAGGACCACACGGGTATCTTGGAATCGTTTCCGATGGTTTTGTGACGAGAACATTGTTCTTGGTGCCTCCTGACATTTAGGGGTTGTGGCAGTGTCCCGGGGAGTTGAGCTCCGAGGTGTTATTGTCACAATTTTATCGTTGCAGTTCTGGAACACCTGAGTTCGCCGACATCGAAAATCTCTTTTATGCAGTTGGTGAGATAACCTCGACGTCACCCAGTACTGGGGCGGGAGTTCGGGAGTATTGCCATAACTCGTATAACGGATGCTTTTCGAAGGTTGAGGTAAATGATTTCCGAGGGTTTTCTTGGTTATGTGTTGAAGGATGGATACAATTGGATGTAGGATTTGCTAGTTTTGGGTGAGATATTATGCTTCCCCTTTATCCCCAACACCTGATTGCATAACCAGAAAGTTTCGGGAGTTTATAAGTGGGATTTCAAGTAGCTCCTAGGATACCTTTCCGACAGATGTATGATATGAAATTGGGTTTCGACGTCTAGTGGTCCGCCTATCTACGGTTGGTTCTACAGTGGTCTCGTTGTGTCTTAAAGAGTCCTTGGCTATGCTGACTCGGGGATGCTTCGTATGTCATGTGCACTACCTTGTACATGATGGTGTTGTACGATCGAGCCCGTGTGGGCCCCACTATGAAAACTTCAGACGAAATCTCTATCATATGTTTGTTCCGGCTTATTTTGCAAGCAAGTCCTTTGTTTTTGTTTTCAGTTGTGGTATTCGAGTTGCTTCAATGTCAAGTGTTGATTCCATACCTTTCCTAAGCGGTGTTCTCATATTCCTATGTGAATACTAACCCTTGTTATTTATCGAGATTGTCATCTCAATTCTATTTCCAGCCGGTGCGATCCTCTTCAAGTTGATCCTATCATTTTTCCCATTTGCAAGATCCAATCTCAGCTTTCTCAACGGTGTTCGTTTCATCCATCCCAAGCTGTCTTTTGTTTTCCCGCCCTCCCCCCCTTTTTCTTCAAGGACTCATATTTCTTAATCAAATATCCATCGTATGGGTGTGAAGTCTCTCCACTCTTTTCCGCCAATGTTCTTATTTGGTGGTTCTCAGGAAGATTCTAACAGAGCTTCTAGTTCATCACTCTTTGTTCTCTTTCTTCTCTGGTGGATTCAATTCAAGCCTTGTTGATCATATTCCTTTCCTCATTTAAAATGCCTTCTCATGTCGGTGCACCTCTTAATCATCCACTTATCACTATTCAATTGATCCGAAGTGCTGAAGATATCTCGAAGATTCGTGTTTCCACTCTGCTTTCGTTCAAGCTCTTTTTGAGGTTGTTATCTCATTCAAGCCATTTAATTCTTACCGGTGCAATTTCCCTTTCAAGTAATCGTTCAACGGTGTATCTTTTGAGTGGGCCCTAACCCACAGGTCTTTTCCCAGGATCTTACCTGACTCTTCTAGTTTTCTGGAGGTATTCCCAAATTCATTTCAAAGGTTGACGTAAGAATGAATTGTCATCAGTCATATGTTTTTCTCCAAGATCTTTCAAATTCTTTTCATTGCTGGTTCAACCTTTCTAATTTCCATTCCGGAGTGCCTCAACAATTCAAGGTGGTGTTTCTCATCATCATTCTCTGCATTTGAAGACTGAAGAAGAATTTCTCTTAAATCCTGCTCCATTCTCTTCAAGATTCATGGGTCTAGCTTGACGCCATCCTCTCATAATTGGTTTCGATTGTGAGAATTCTTTTCACCCATCTGAAGCAATTCAGGAGTATTTTTTCAGTTTGATTCTTCGGAGACCATCATCTCAGAATTATTCATTCCAGCTTTCAGCTCTCGTTCTCCAAATCTTACCGGTGCATCATTCAAATATTCTCTAATCTGTTCGCGATCTATTCGTTCTCATGTATCAAATTCCCTCAAGTATCTTCATTCGTTTTTCCAATTCTACCCGGTGATTTGTGCCTTTGCTACTCTCTTTTTCAATTCTTACAGTGGTTCATTCAAGAGTTCCCTTCCATGGTTATCATATCAATTTATTCGTTGTTTCAATCCTACCGGTGGTTCATCGAAGTCCTCTTCAAGTTTGCGCTATATCTATCTTAATCCTTTCTATGAGAATAAGTAGAATGCCAAATCCATTACTTGTCATCAATCTAAATTGATGAAAGGATATGTATAACATAATTCTTATTCTTGCTTCATCCAAGTGATGGATTCATTCTTCCGGAGTGTAAGATCCATCTAAATCTTTGCAAGGATTCACCTTGTGTTCTCAACTTCTCTTTCTTCTCGTTATGCTTTTATTACCGGAGTTCTTCATGGAGGCTCTACATGATGGCTCATCAAGGATTTAATTCCTTCTCGAAGTTCTCATCAAGATTCTTTTCAGAGGAGCTCAAGTATTCTTCATCTTGCATTCCGTAGTGCAATTCTTTCTACCTTCTATTTTGAGGTGGTGTTATGTCATTCTTGACAATTTCCCTTCGTGTTTCATGATTCACAAGTTTTCAAAGAGTGACATATTTAAATCCATCATTTTCTCTTCGCTCAAGACATCTCTTCAATCCATCAATCTCTTCATTGGAGTTATCATGAGTTATATTTCACCTAAAGCTTTCCCTAAGGATTGTTGCTATTTATGCTGGTTATAAACGACCCAAGTTCTTCATTTATCCTTCCGCCCTCTTTTCAAGTTCTTCCCATCCTGTCAAGTTTTTGCCTCCACTCTCAACCGGAGTGCTGTCTGAAATCTTTCTCACCCATGGTGCCATTCTTTCAATAGTTCCAGAGGCAGTGTGTTCTTGATTTCATCAAGTATCCTCTCATCTTGTCAAGATCATGTTCGATTCCTTCCATTTACAGTCTGAATGCTGCCCAAATTATATCATCCTTATTCCTTCTCTATCTTGTTTTAACCAGAGTGTTCTGTCTATCATTCCTCTTCTAACCGGAGTCCCATCCAAGTGCTATAATTTTGCCAAGTTCATATTCTATGCCTTCCATTTCCAACTGGAGTGTTGTCGAAATTGATCCTTATCGTTCCTTGTACATCTCGTTTCTACCAGAGTGCTTGCATGTACTTCTTGTCCATTGCAACCCTTTTCTTATGTCTTCCAACCTACAAAGTTCTCGTAATGTTCCTTGTTCCTCTTTTCTAATGGAGTGTTTTCAACTTCGTTCATCTCCATTGTATTCTTCTTTCCAATTGTTTAACCTCTCAAGGTTCATTGGTTTCACTCTTTGTCAAAGAAGCAACTTTGTTTTACCTCTTCCTCTTCCATTTTCTATCCGGTGCCATCCTAGATCTCGGGACGAGATCCTCTCGTAGAGGTGGAGTGTTGTGACGCCCCAAGACCGGAGCTTCAGATGCCTTCGAGGGTTTCCGAGATTCGTTCTGTGATTTGTTTTGTCTGTTGCATTCATCTTTGCATCATGTGCATTGCATCATGTCATCATGCCATCATGTCATTAATCTTTGCACCTCAACTCTTAAATAAATTGCATAGATCTTTCGATCTATTTAAATCGAGGGAATTCACATGGTGTTTCTCTTTATAACATATCCTCCCAATATTTAGGGGCTATATAAAACCATTCCATTGTCTTGGAATCACCCATAACACATTTGCACCGTTCTTGAAATTTCTTTTATCCAACTCAACTTCATTTCTTCCTTTGAGGCCTTTTAGTAGAATTGATTTGCAATTTTACTTCATCCATAAATGTCCCAAATTTGCCCATAAATCACATCTAATGTGTGGGATCATCTCCTCAAATCTCAACCCGTTTAGAGTCTTTTCAAAGGGGCTTCAAAAATTCAAACATGTTCCTTTGTGTGAACTTTATTCTCTCAAAAATTCCTTTCGCCATTTTATTTAAATTCCTCATATTTTTATGAGTCCAGGGAAATTATCCACATGTCCAACCTTTTCCCCTAACCTCTCTTTCTTTTTCTTTCATATCTCTGTTTTGTTTTTTTGTTCTTTAGAGTGAGAGAGAGAGCCCAGCCCAGCCCAGCTACAACCTATGCCAGGCCGGCCCAAAGCCCAGGCAGCTCCCTGTTTTAACCTAGCGTACACCTACCATCACCCTCTTCCTCTCGTCCTCCCATGCCGCCGCCATCTCCCTACTTCGTCCCGATCCCATCTCCTCCTCTCTTTCCCTCTGAAGTGCCACCCAACCGCACCAGGAAGGAGTCCCGCTAGACCCCTCGTCCTCCTCCCGTAGGAGCCCTCACACCAGCGCCTGGCCGATCCCCTCCTTCCTCCTGGCGCCTTCCATCTCGCGTTCCACCAGCGCGCCGGCCTCCCCGCCTCTGGTAAAAGCCGCCACCTTTTCGTCGCCTCCGCCGCAGGAGCCTCGTGCCCGGTCCCTCGTCAAGGCCATGGATGCTTGCAGCAGCCGCCGTCCTGCTGCCATCCTGCACCGCCCGTCGCCATCAACTCCTCTGGCCGCCGCGTCCTCCCTCTCCTCCATGGCCGCGCGCTGCCCGGTACCTCCTTCTCCTGTGAAGCCTGACGCCTCTCGCCGTGTAAGCGTCGACCCTGACCAGATGCGCCCGAGGAGCTCCCCGAGCAAGGTCGCCTGCGGCCCCTGCGTTCCTCGCAACCTCCGCTGCCTGCCGGCCCCTTCTCCGCCTCGTCGTCATTTTGCTGCAGGACGAGGCATCGCCTCCTTCAGTTCGTCGGCCGCCGTCGCGGCCTCAACCTCCATGGATGGCCTCCTGTACATCCAGCGGGAGGAGACCCGCTGCGTTGACTGGTTCGGTGCCGCTCCAGGCCACCGCACCATACAACTACATTGAGAGAACCTGGATACGCCAAGACCCGGACCCACAAGCACCACGATGTCCGTTAACATGTACCACTACACCGCACCAAAACGCAAGACCATCCCGGATATTGTCCACTACCACTTCGGTTCCGGAACGCGACGAGTACCACGACACCCATGTCCCGTCAAGTTCGACTACAATGGCTACAACGTGTACCACTGCCATCGTCGAAGACCCGTGTAACGCATGCGTCAAGTACCTCTTCGGAAGACCTGAACGTCTATGAACCGTGTACGACTACCGTCGCCGAAGACCGCGAGTACAACTACTTCCCAATACGGCGCCAAGTTCCACCACCGACGATGAAAGTGCAACTATCCCTAGGTGGTTTTGGTAATTCATAACAACATATAGCTCATTGAGCTAATGCTATTCCAAGATGACTATTTCAGGAAAGCTCAATGATTGGCATGGCATGGATGTGAAAGTGGAACCCTCAAAATGCTAAGGACAAACGATTGGCTCAAGCTCAAAAGCTCAAGACTCTTCTTTTCATATTTTAGTGATCCAAGATCACATTGAGTCTTTAGGAAAAGCCAATACTATCAAGGAGGGATGAGGTGTTGCTTAATGAGCCTCTTGCTTCATGTGCTTAGTGATATGCTCCAAAACCCTCAACTACTTTCCCATATCCACATATGACCTAAACCCTAAGCCAAACTCGGTCCTACCGATTCTTCCTATCCGGCGCCACCGAGTTTCACTTGTCTTAAGCCACTGCCAAACCCTAGCAAATCGGTTCTACCGATAGGGATCTCGGTCTCACCGAGATAGGATTGCAAACTCTCTGTTTCCCTTTCGTAACTTTTCGGTCTCATCGAAAGAGCGAATCAGTCCCACCGAGATTGCAATGTAAATTCAGTGTTTCCTTTTTGTAACTTTTCGGTCTCACTGAAAGAGCAAATCGGTCCCACCAAGTTTGCCTGACCAACTCTCTGGTTAGCTAATTACCAAATTCGGTCTCATCGAGTTTGTGTAATCGGTCTCACTGAGATTACGTTATGCCCAAACCCTAACCATATCGGTCCTACCGAGTTGCATGTCAGTCCCACCGAAAATCTCTAACGGTCACTAGGTTTACATTTTCGGTCTGACCGAGTTTGTTGATTCGGTCCCACCGAGATTGGAAAACTGTGTGTAACGGTTGGATTTTGTGTGGAGGCCATATATACCCCTCCACCTCCTCTTCATTCGTGGAGAGAGCTATCAGAACACATACACAATTCCTACTCATATGTTCTGAGAGAGAACCACCTACTCATGTGTTGAGACCAAGATATTCCATTCCTACCATACGAATCTTGATCTCTAGCCTTCCCAAGTTGCTTTCCACTCAAATCTTCTTTCCACAAAATCCAAATCCTATGAGAGAGAGTTGAGTGTTGGGGAGACTATCATTTGAAGCACAAGAGCAAGGGGTTCATTACCTACACACCATTTGTTACTTCTTGGAGAGTGGTGTCTCCTAGATTGGCTAGGTGTCACTTGGGAGCCTCCGACAAGATTGTGGAGTTGAACCAAGGAGTTTGTAAGGGCAAGGAGATCGCCTACTTCGTGAAGATCTACCGCTAGTGAGGCAAGTCCTGTGTGGGCGATGGCCATGGTGGGATAGACAAGGTTGCTTCTTCGTGGACCCTTTGTGGGTGGTTGCTTCTTCGTGGACCCTTTGTGGGTGGAGCCCTTTGTGGACTCGCGCAACCATCATCCTTTGTGGGTGGAGCCCTTTGTGGACTCGCGCAACCATTACCCTTTGTGGGTTGAAGTCTCCATCAACGTGGATGTAGGATAGCACCACCTATCTGAACCACGGGAAAAACATCCGTGTCTCCAATTGCATTTGATTTCTCCAAACCCTTCCCTTTACATTCTTGCAAGTTGCATGCTTTACTTTCCGCTGCCAATATACTCTTTGCATGCTTGCTTGAATTGTGTGATGATTGCTTGACTTGTCCTACAATAGCTAAAATCTGCCAAGAACTAAAATTGGGAAAAGGTTAAGTTTTTATTTGGTCAAGTAGTCTAATCACCCCCCTCTAGACATACTTTCGATCCTACAGACGACCGTGTTGGATTCACCAAGTACCGCACCGGAACGCCAAGTACATGGATATGCCAAGTTCCCCTCCGAACATGTACGAATACGCCTGGTGATGCGACAAGTAACCCGATAACGTGTACAACTACTTCGTCAAGGCCGAGCCGACATCGTGTGAACCACTACCGTCACACCGAAGACATTGGAGTCATCAAGTACCTCTTCGAATGAACGTGAACCACTACTCCCGCTACTATCGAACCCAATCCGCTTCAAAAATGAACGCTTCGAAGGTATAACTGCCGAGACGACCGCCCGTGAACGATTGCTTGTGTAGTATGAGTTGCACCCTATGTGTGCACCATGTCCGAGTTGTCACTTGCTCAGTCCTCCTCGTTTGCCACTAACCCGTGGGACACCCAAAGTCCGGGATCACCCCACTATCCTTGCATAACACACTCCCGTCACTTTTCCTTTTGCACCGGTATCTCCGTGAGCTACCGGAACCGATATGTTACCGTGGCATCATTTTCGGATTCGTTCCCGTGGCACCCCTTTCGTTTCCGCCACGATGACAAATGCTTCATAATGCTCATGTCAACTTTTAATAAAATTGCATAAACTTGCACATGTCATCCGCATCATGATAACAGCATCAAGAATGTTTAAAATTGTTCTTTGCTTTATATTGCTAAATGCATATGGGGATCTACCGGATTTGTTGTTTGATGTTTTTGGCCCCATTTTAATTGCTTAGATTGTGTAGTTTACTTTTGCTTCTTCTCTTGTGTAAGTGCATCTAGTGCCCCTTAGTGATTTTGGTGTATTGAAGACTTATAGGTTAAGGGACTAATGTGTTTATGAGTGTACGCAGGTCTATAAGTCTAGTGCCCCTAAAAATGAAGTTCTTCGTCTGAAGACCTTGGTATTCTGAAGACTTTTTGAAGACTTTGAAAGTGAATAAAATGGTGTGACCTTGAAGACTTGGTATTCATTCGAGGAACATAAAGCGTGAAGACTTTTGTTTTCATAGTTTCATTTTCTCTTTCTTGAGTCATAGGAAACACCATACTGTTAAAGGGGGTCGAGGAAATACTAAGGAAACATTTCCAAGTGATGCTCAACTCAAAATCCTACACCTACCAATCCCTTCGAGTGAAGCCATTGGAAATCTCATACAGTCCAATCATATTCTTCAGTGACAGAGACGAAGTTCTTCTGGTCTCCGAGGAATTTGTTCTGACTGAGGAGTTAGGAATTCGCCAGTGCGGATTTTCTACACAGTGAGGAACATGATAGCCCTGAGGATTTTGCTACTCAAAATTCCGACCGTTGCTATGCTATGCGCCAGCTGTCCCAAAATATCTATCCACCTAACGATCATATCATTGAAGGGCATTTATGTCTTATCATGTTGGGCTGCTCCCTAGGCTATAAATAGCCGCCCCCTACAACCACTAGCTGGTTGGCTGCTCCAAGAGAAACTGACACTTGTCATTTGAGAGCAACCCATCCTCTAAGGACTTTGAAAGAAAATCATCAAGTGAGGAAAAACCAAAAACCCAAAACCCAAACACCTATTGTCGGTGTCAAAACCGGCGGATCTCGGGTAGGGGGTCCCGAACTGTGCGTCTAGGCGGATGGTAACAGGAGGCAGGGGACACGATGTTTTACCCAGGTTTGGGCCCTCTTGATGGAGGTAAAACCCTACGTCCTGCTTGATTAATATTGATGATATGGGTAGTACAAAAGTAGATCTACCACGAGATGAGAGAGGCTAAACCCTAGAAGCTAGCCTATGGTATGATTGTCGTTCGTCCTACGGACTAAAACCCTCCGGTTTATATAGACACCGGAGAGGGCTAGGGTTACACAGAGTCGGTTACAATGGTAGGAGATCTACATATCCGTATCGCCAAGCTTGCCTTCCACGCCAAGGAAAGTCCCTTCCGGACACGGGACGAAGTCTTCAATCTTGTATCTTCATAGTCCAGGAGTCCGGCCGAAGGTATAGTCCGGCTATCCGGACACCCCCTAATCCAAGACTCCCTCAGTACCCCCTGAACCAGGCTTCAATGACGACGAGTCCGACGCGCAGATTGTATTTGGCATTGCAAGGCGGGTTCCTCCTCCAAGTACCTCATAGAAGATTTTGAACACAAAGGTAGTGTCCGGCTCTGCAAAATAAGTTTCCACATATTGCCATAGAGAGAATAATATTTACACAAATCTAATCTGCTGACGTATTCCGTAGCGTGACATCACACCACGGCCTAGTCTTTATTCGAATCGTTTCATTGTCCCACCTCAGCACGTTTAGCGAGGCGGTTTCCTTGGCATGTCTTGTCAAAGCAGAGATTGTGTCCCCTTATTCCGGGATTCTCATCAATACGGGCGTGGGTAACCCAGTCGTACCCGTTGGTATGTTTTCTCGATCAAAGGTGAGTCCCAAACGGTCACGGGGAGGGCCCTTGGTATTCAACCTCTTATAAAGAGACCAAGGCCTTACTCCTTTCTTTCAATCTCAAACGAGTTCGCCCTTCGCCTCGAGTTCCAACACCCAAGGCTCCAGATTTCAGGCGCTTCGGACCTTCGACAATGTCCGGTTCCGACCTTCGAGGCCGATGGATGCCCTCCTCCGTCACGGAGGGGGACGTGCTGAAGTTGAGAGAGGCCAGGTTCTTGACCGGCGAAATCTGGCATAGGCTGCCTGCTCAAGGGCAGGTCATTCCCACTCCCAAGCCTGGTGAGAGTGTGGTGTTCATGTCTCACTTCCTTTGGGGGCTAGGCTTCCCGACGGATCCCTTCGTGAGGGGGCTCATGTTTAATTATGGGCTGGAATTTCACGACTTAGCCCCAGAGTCCATCCTCCATATTTCCTCATTCATCATCGTGTGTGAAGCCTTCCTCCGTATTACTCCTCACTTCGGACTATGGCTCAAGTCCTTCAAAGTAGAGCCGAAGATGATTGAGGGACGGCACGCGGAGTGCGGAGGTGCTTTTATAAGCAAGAATGCTGGTGCTCCATGGCCCGAGGGCTCTTTTCAAGAGGAGTCCAGCTTATGGCAACAAGAATGGTTTTATATCACCGCTCCCAGGAGCACCAAGTGGGTGGCGCCACCTGCCTTTCGCTCGGGTCCCCCACCATAGCTAGTGTCATGGGTCAATAAAGGACTGGACTGGGGGCCATCCAAGGACGTGCCCTTGTTGCAGGGCCGCATTCGAGATCTCTTAGAAAGAGACATTAGCCTGGTCGTGGTGATGCAGGTCATGTTGATCCGCCGAGCCTTGCCCGGCAAACGTCGCCCCCTTCGCCTGTGGGAGTTCAATCTGGAGGGACCACGAGCTCTCCAGCATTTCATGGGCGCAACGCCCGTGCAGATGTACAAATTGTTCTTCGGATCACAAGCAATGTGTCCAGACTTGACCGAGGACGCATGCCTGAGCTGCAATCGCCCGGATACTCAAGTAAGTAGCCTTGTACCCGGACTCACTATCCATGTATTTATCATAAAATTGCCCCTAAAAGAGCTGTCCTTTAAACAGGAGTGGATAGCGAAAGCAAAGCTAATCAGGTGTCCGGCCCCCTCCCCAAGACCACGCCGGATCCCGTGCTGGTCAGGATGTTGGAGGTTGTGCCTTCGGAGGAAAGCGAGGGAGGGGACAAGAAAGCTACATCCTCCTCGAAGAAGGTTGTATGGAAGGGAGGAATCGAAAATTCCTCTCCTTAGGGGAAGAAGAGGACCGCCTCTGACGACCCGGAGACCATGGCCTCAAAGCGGGGGGAAAAATCTTCGTCAGAGGATCCTGCGCCGGGGGATACTTCGGCCGAATTATGCCCTCAAGGGGATCAGCCCTCCACCGAGTCGTAAGTAGAGAGGAGTTTTTCTTTTTAAGAAATGAGAGAAATCCTTGCGTTATATCTGAGAAGAGTAATCGAAAATTTACCTTGTAGCTCGGACCTTAGCCCTTCCCAGCAGAGCTCGTCTTCGGGGGATCTTCTTCCGGAGATGATGGAGAGTGGAACGCCTCCCCTTGCCGTACCGCCTTGCGAGGCGGGCGACCCTGAGGTATCGTCGCGGAGGGTTTCTCCGAATCTGGCAGGGCCGGAAGGTAGTCATATGGCCCCCCAAAGCCCTCCGCGTCCGGCCTTCGAAAAGGGCCATCGGACGAGTCTAGCACCGTCTGGTGCGCGGTCGGAGGAGCTGAAGGATCTGCTAGGGCAAGCATCTATCTCAGAGGAGCACCGTGCATTGATGGGTACAGTGATTGAGAGGATTTCATCCGTGGATAGCGGATTCCACGAGGCTGTCAGGAGTTTACTGACAGGTTTTGAGGTACGCAAAATAATGTACCCTTTTTGGACAGTTGCACATAAATAAGATGCGCCCTGTGTAGATAGTAGCCCCTGAGACTCTGTGCGTTGTCAAAAGTGACGACGCGCAGAGGATCATAATCCCAGGTCTAATATGCTTCCTTCAACGTAGGTGGCGAAGTGTCCGGTGGCCAGCCGAACTGATGAATTTGCCGAGCTAAAGCGGCAACTTGACGTGGCGGATGCCGACATCGCGCTTGTCAACAAGCGGCTTGACGAGGCACAAGGTATGTAATTACTCCGGCGGCACCTGGTAAGAGGAGCTTTATGCCCGTATCTTACAATGTGTGCGCTTGATGCAGATGGTGCTGCTGCCATGGAGAATCTTCGGGCGGAACTTGCCCGAGCCAAGGAGCAATCCAGAAAAAGTGATGCGGCTGCCGGAAAGGCAATTGAAGAGCTGAAAGCCAAACAGGCTGCTCACTGCCGAAGCAAGAAGGAAATGGCCGAGATGGCTGTGAAGCTGAAGAGCGCTGCTGACCGTTGCAAGCTTCTTGAAAAAGAAGAGCAGGCGGAACAGACGGACCTGGAGAAGGCCGTTGCTGATGCCAAGGATGCTAGCTCTGCGATGAGAGCTATGAAGGAGGAGCTGCGTCAGGCCGGAGAGATCACGGCTGGAAAGCCCTTTATGCTGCAGAGGAAGTTCTGTGATCCTAAACATGCTCCGTTAAATCGGATGTGGAGTACGGCGGACACCTATCTGGATTTGGCAGCGAGTGCCGCAGATGCGGCCGAACACTTCCGAGATCAAGACGATCGCGAAGTGGAAAAGCTCTTTTGGTCGCAGTTCCACAATCCAGAGCGTCCACTGTCATTAGCTGATCGTTTGGCTGAATGGGCCAAGCTAAATAGGTTGTCCAGACTCGCCATGAAGTATGTCATGAGTCATCTGTGGCCAGAGAGGCCAGAGCAGAAAAGTTATTTCAACTTGGTGTAGCAGTTCCTTGGTGCGGCGCCGCATATCAATGCGATGAAGAGGTCAGCGTGCATAGAGGGTGCGTGGATGGCTCTTGCCCGTGTCAAGACATACTGGGCGGAAATGGAGGCCACCGCTGTTGCATCCCTAGACTCGGATGGAAGACGAGTACCTGCCGAGCACTATTTTCAGGAAGTTCTGCAAGGCGCTCGTTTAATAGAGATGCAGTGCTCGAAGGATACTATATTCGAATAGCATATATTATTGTAAAACAATATTTTGATAAATTGTAGAAGCTTTTTATACTTGTGCCTGCAAGTATTATAATACCTTCTGTGCGGCCGTTTAACATACATGTATATATAATCTAAAAGATGGCAGTCGTCGGCTTCAGTCCCCACGCACATAATGCGGGGGTGTTCGCAGAAGGCGCATTTTCACACTTGATCCAACGTCTTGGTCCTACAAAGGAGGTGATAGCGCAGCGAACTAGGCAATCAGACTATGATGCTTTATCACTTTCACTTAGCCATAGGAGTTTGACAGTGAGGCTACTTATATAGCCCCTGGTGGCGCCTGCGCTCGCCCGAACTTGGGGCGCGTATGTGCCTGGCCGGGAAACGGCCCTTCGTTAATGCGGAGGAATCCTAAAGATTCCGGTAAGTCATTGAGTGGTTGACCAGTCTCACGCTATGTCATGACAGTCAGTTTTCGGCTTTCTCTACTGAGGTGCTCGCCTGGCCGAACTGGGGCACAATCGCAGTAGTTCTCCTGGTGCCGCCTTAGCCGATAGAGCGGAACGTAAGGCAGCAAAACACAGGAGCCGGGCAAACCCAACATTTGACCAAAGACATGATTCAGAGCTGATGCATATAAGGCCAAACTCGCGATGCCGAACACTCCCTAAGGTATTTAGTCTTTATGAGGGCGGGCGGGATAGCGCCCTTAGTAATAAGCCCCTAGTGTCCAGGTACGCGCAAAAACTCTGACGTGGCCACATGCCAAAACGCCAGCCTCCTCCTTGGTTATACCAAGAAACCATGGGATGTGTATCAACAAGAGACAGTAAAAAAGGTTTACGCAGGGTCTTAATCTGAAAAGAATCCTTGGAACGGGTCCCTGCTGCATGTCTGCGCCTGTGTCTCCATTGTGCCGTATCCTGGACGGGCGTAGCACGATGTTCATCTGTAAAAGAGAGGAACTTAGTTGAAGAAAGATCGTGCCGAACATAAGTTATACTAAATAAACAAAGTATAAATCGAAATGGGTAAAATTGAGCTTTATTGTCTCTTGTTTTATATGCGCGGAGCCCCTAGTACAGGGGTATACGGCTATTAAGCCTTTATCTATTGTATGTTTATGCCGGACTCGTCTAGCCGTGTCCGTGGTCTTAACGACCTGTTTAGGTGCTTTGGCTGGTGAAGCCGCTTTATTGTGGGGTTGTCAAGGCAGCCGCACTGTCTTCCGCGCGTGAGGAACACTCAATTTTTCCCTTTAATGAGATGATGCCTCGTGGACTGGGCATCTTAAGCGTAAGAAATGCATAATGCGGTATTGCGTTAAAGCGGGCGAAAGCTTCGCGTCCCAGCAGTGCTTGATGGCTACTTGAGAATGGGGCGATGTGGAAAGTTAGCTGTTCGCGACAGAAGTTATCGGGGGAGCCGAACATAACTTCTAGCCGGAGAGAACCCATGCAGTGGGCATCCGGGCCTGGCGTTACCCCTTGAAAGGAGGTTTTTCTATGGCGAATTTTTGTTGGGTCAATCCCCATGTTGCAGATTGTGTCCTGGTATAACAGGTTTAGACCACTACCGCCGTCCATCAGGACATTTGTAAAGTGGAGTCCGCCGATTATTGGATCTAATACCAAGGCAATCCAGCCTGTGTTCCGGATACTTCTAGAGTAATCCTGATGGTCGAAGGTGATCGGTTTTGACAACCATTGGCGAGACTCCTTTGGGATAGGCCATATGGCGCGTATCTCTGGTGGCGCCATTCTGTTCGTCACATGAAGTAAGTTTACTGTTTTGACTTCTTGTGGGAAATCCTTTTGTTTCCTGGTGCTCTGCTTGTGGGGTTCGTCGTCGTCCTCACTTGGTGTGTCGAGCCCCTTGTGTTCGGCATTGAGTTTGTCGGCTTGCTTGAAAGCCCAACAATCTCTGTGGGTATGGTTCGCAGGCTTCCCGGGAGTACTGTGTATTTGACATATCTTGTCCAAGATTTTGTTTAAGTTGGATAGCTCGTCCCTGTTATCCTTGAGGGGCGGTTTCTCTGATTCTGCCACGAGCTTTTGAATCCGGCGTTGAGCGCCGTGCTCTTTGGGCTGTTTCCCTTATTCCGGCGCTGGTCCTTGCCGCGTCGGGGTTTTCCGTTTCCATCCCTAACTTCGGATGTACTTGGGTCGCTGGTGCTACATCTTGCCAACCAGCTGTCCTCTCCTGCGCAAAAGCGGGTCATGAGGCTTGTTAATGTGGCCATTGTTCTTGGCTTTTCTTGGCCGAGGTGTCTGGCGAGCCATTCGTCTCGAACGTTATGCTTAAAAGCTGCTAGGGCTTCGGCGTCCGGACAGTCGACTATCTGATTCTTTTTAGTAAGAAATCTGTTCCAGAATTTCCGGGATGACTCTCCGGGCTGTTGAGTTATGTGACTGAGATCGTCTGCATCCGGAGGGTGGACATAGGTCCCTTGAAAATTTGCCCGGAAAGCATCCTCAAGCTCTTCCCAACTTCCAATGGTGTTTTCGGGAAGGCTTTTGAGCCAATGCCGGGCTGGCCCTTTAAGCTTGAGGGGTAAGTATTTTATGGCGTGGACGTCATCTCCTCTGGCCATGTGTATGTGGAGGATATAATCCTCGATCCAGACCCCAGGGTCTGTTGTTCCATCGTACGCCTCTATGTTTACGGGCTTGAATCCCGTTGGAAATTCATGGTCCAGCACCTCATCGGTGAAACATAGGGGGTGTGCGGCACCCCTGTATTTGGGTGTGCCGTGATGTTCGGATATTTGTTGTGTTGCATTGCTTACTAGAGCTTGCTTTCTTGGCCCGTAGATAGATCTGGCTGGGCCATCTTTTTGATGCGGATCCTTTGGTGGATCGTATGCCGGCTTGTGTGCGGCGCCGCTTGCCGCTCCATGCTGGCCATGCGGTCGTCTATCCGACCGGGTGGCTTTCCTATTTTTTGACTGCGGGGGCTCTAAGGCCTCCTCGTCAAATTCAGGCAGTAGCTTTCGCTTTGGATAGCTTTTTGTGCGGCGACTCCCGCCATATTTGTCTGCGGTGTTGCGTACTTTGCTCCATCTGATTCTGAGTGCATCTTCCGCGGTTTTGAGCTTCTGCTTCTGCTTTTTCAGGCTACGCGCAGTGGCGACGAGCCTTTTGTGGAGGTTCTTCTGCTCCATGAGTCTATCTAGCGTAAGGTCGTCCGGACTGTTGTTTTCGCCGGGGACGGGGTGTTCAGTTCGTTTATCCAAGTTACCCTGTTCGGACGTTTGCTCGAAGGCATGTTCGTCGTCCGCCGGCTCGTCTTGCTCTATGGCTGGGTCTGTATGGCTGCTGTTTCTGTCGAGGCGGGGCTTGGAGCGGTGCTTACGTCGCCGCTTTGATTGCTTTTCGAGTGAACGATCCCTCGTTGCATCCCTGTGTTCCTCCTCGTCGCTTCCTTTGGGTGTGTCCACCATGTATACATCATGAGATGAGGTGGCTCTCCAGTGCCTTATAGGCGTTGGTTCATATTCATCTCCTACATCGTCGTCCATACCGTCGATGTCTTCGGAGTCGAAGTCGAGCACGTCGTTTAAATTATCTGTAACATCCCAAATTTTCAATTTGGGATGTTATACATAGATCATCCATGCATATCATAATTTAGTGCATTTCCGTTCCGCAATCCTCGAAATCCTAAGAAACTCAAGGACCCATAGAGAGAGTTGGGGATTTTCCGGTTTTCATATTTGATTTTTATCAAATAATGAAACGAGGATTTTGATTTTTATAATTTTTATCTCCGAAAAATATTTCATATTAAATCAAATGAGTGGAGATAATAGGACTTCTCCAAAATAATTGAAATATTGGAGGAAAAATATTAAAAACATTTATTGGATTTTATTTGGTTTTATCCGGATTTTATTTGCATTAGAAAAATTGCATGTTTTCAAAATTGCATTTTAGGGCCAAGAAAATGTTCAACTCGTCCTAAATATTTTATTCAGACGGTGAAAATTTGTTTTGGCATTTTTAGATTTTTATTTTAATTTCTAGGATTTTATTTCTGTCGACGAAATTGTTTTTTTTAAAAGGGGTTCCCGCGCCGACTGGGCCCAGCCGCGCCAGGCCGCCGCCGCCTCCCCCGCGCGCGAGCGCCGCCGCCGCCGCCGACTCGGATAGAGTCCGAGCCGGACTCCGCCTCCGCCGCCGCGCCTTGCCCCCTACTCCAAGTTGCCCCCTCCTATATATACGCGCCACCCCGGCCCCCCCACCACCACACCGCCACCGCCGAGCCCGCCGCCCGAGCCCCGCCGCCGCCGCCCGCCGCCGCCGCACCCCGCCGCCCAAGCCCTCGCCGGAGGTAGCCGCCGGTTCCAACCGCCGGTTTTTCTAAAAAAACCGTTCGGTTTTTTAAAAAAAACCCTAGTTTTTTGTTTTTTTAATAAATCGGTTTTTCTCCGGTTTATTTTTTTAGCGAGTGTTCGCGCGTTTGTTCGTTTTAGCGAACGCGTTCTTCATTTAGATCCAGTTAACGAACATTCGTTCGTTAATCTGTTCGTCGTTTTTCTTTTTCTCGGATTTATTCCGTGATTTTTCTGATCGCGATTTCTGATCCGATCTTAATTTCTGTTTATCTTTTCGCTCGTTTATCGGAATCAGGCGATTCAAGCGCCTGGAGTTTCTTCTCGAAACCCTCTTTCCGGTTAACCAACTCAAACAAGTTTTTGTTACTGTAAAATTGGACTTAAGTTCAGATTAGTAAACGAAGCTTCTTTCTTTCGCCGTTTGACTTTCGTTGCTTCGTCTGATTTGATTCTTTTGCGTACCGGAGTTCTTAAGTTGAACTTTCTGGTCAACCTGTCTTATTTGAGTTTTGCTTGTGCATCGTTGATTGTTACTTATGTATGTTATTGTTTGCTTGCGATAGAATTCCCAGAGTGTGAAGCGTGTTACTACGAGTCTCTAGGATTCGCGGATCGTCAGCAAGGTAAGTAACACTTTGATCATATCCCATTATTACCCAATTTTTATGCATTAGTTCCAATCCTCAAACATTGCATGATTAGGATGTCATTAACTTGTGGGTTGGGAAGTAGTTGCTGAGGTAGAACCTATTGCCCTGTTATATTCAAACCCTTGGGAGTTACTTCTACGTATTGCTTATATTGCTATGCTATGCTCGTAGACGTGGTTTGGGTTTGAGTGAGATTCATGACAGTTGTGAGATTGCTAAATAATGGTTCAACTTAAGGTGGCAACTTAATCAAACAACTGGGTGGATTGAGGCACCTGGGGAACCCAGTGTTGTCTGTATTTTTTTTTGGAATTCCCGGGGTACCCGTGTGATCTTCCTATGGACCGCCACGCAGGCTCAAAGGGAACTGGGATGATTCGTGCTAGAAACTTCCGTGTGCAGCCACAAGCTATTATGGGCTCTAGCATAGTTGAGTAAGTTACGTGAAGCTCTTGAAGAGGTAGATCAGCAAGTAGTGGGTTTTATAGGTTTGGTATGGTCTACCTGGAGTAGAGAGTTAACGTTTCTGACAGACTGTGTCTCGGTCATCTGTTTCTCAAACACCATGTACTGCGAGAAATCCAACGGAGGCGATCGAGTCTTGTGGGGAAAAATGCGCAAACCTCTGCAGAGTGTACAATCTAATCATGGTTAGCCATGTCCCCGGTTATGGACAATTCTTGAGTATCTAGTACTTGGGTTATCACATGTATCTCACCATGTTTAATTAATATTGTTGGGTTGTTAATCATTTTAATTGGGATTGAGTTGGGGGTACCTTCTCAATGATGTTTCAACCACCATGATAGTTAAATAAAAATCTATTCCTTTGTTGTAGGGAAAAATTGGCTTTTCGCAAAAACTATAACCATAGAGCTTTCCACCAGCCATATATGCATGTAGTGATAACATTATTCTGTTTCTGCTCTACTGTGTTATATTGCCAGCATATTCCATGTGCTGACCCGTTTTCGGGCTGCAACGTATTATGTTGCAGACTTTTCATATGAGGAGTAAGGTTCGTTAGGTCGTTGCCATGCAGCTCAGCTATGCTGTTGGAGTTGATGGACTCACCTTATCTTCCAAGCCTTCTGCTGTTATCGCATTAGATGGCCTTAAGCCATATTATTGTAATAAGTTCTCTTTGGAGACATTCGATGTAATAGTGTGTGATTGCTACTCTGTTATAAATCCTTCGAGTACTGTGTGTGTCAGCATTACCGGTCCAGGGATGACATTGAAGCACAGAGACTTGACCATCTGAGGTCGGGTCGCTACAAGATGGTATCAGAGCACACGCTGAGTGTAGGACACGACCGCTAAGATAAACCCTAGGTCACACTTCTCTTCTCATTTCTGACTCCTCTCCATTTTCTACTCTTTAGGATGACGGAGATGAAGAACAAGTTTGCACAACCGGATGAAGACACACCTTTTGGACGCCACTTGAAGGAAGTCACTAGGTACTTGAACATTGGAATACCAAGCTTCGCCGGGACGTACAACGCCACCTTACCAGAAGAAGAGCGCTGGATGATTCAAGTACAAGTTCCAGCAAGGACGTTCTCGCCAACCTCTAAACCCATAGAATTTTCCTTCGACGCACCAACCTGGAGTTTAGGAAAGAGTATGGCAGCCCACATCACCATGGGACGCATTGGAGAAGTTTACAACAGTGAGCTTAAGGACACTATTTACCAAATATGTGGGTGCCGAAACGAGCAATGGGAAGTAACCAGCACTAAGAAGGATAGGTCCATTGCAGCTTTCATCCAGGAGTTAAACCAGCACATTAGATGTTAGGAGAACCAGATGTGTGCGGACATGATGGATTTGAAGAAGGCGAAGACTAGGATCATCGAGTTGGAGGAAGAACTCAAGTTTACCCGTGATGGATATAATCAAGACCCTACTGGAGAAGAATGACGACCTAGTCAAGAAGACCGGAGTATTCATGGGAGGACCAGCACCAATAGAAGAAGAAGAACCCAAGGAAATACGCCCCGAGGACTACATCATCATCGACGACACCGATTCCGACCCTAGTGATGTAACATCCCAAATTTTCAATTTGGAATGTTATACACTAGATCATATGCATATCATATTTTCTTGCATTTCGGTTGATCCTAGAAATTTCACGCAACTCAAGGACCCTCGGAGAGAGTTGGAGATTTCGTTATTTTCATATTTGAGAGTTTTCTCGAATTTTGAAAATAGGATCATTTGATTATTTATTTTATCTTCAATAATTTTTCCGGTGTCGAAATATATGAGAGAGGGAATAATATGACTTTCCCAAAATTAAGGAAAAATGAAGATTTAATAAATAGATCAATTTTGTTGCCGGAGTTTTATTTGCATTTTATTTGGATAGGGAAAAATGCGCGTTTTCAAAAATTGCATTTTTGGTCCGGAGAAAAGTTCATTTTGTTCGGCTCAATTTTAGGAGTCGGGAAAATTTACTTTAGATTTTTCGAAGTTCGTTTAGATCTCCTTTTGATTTTTTTCCCTGCGCGAGAACCAGTTAAAAAAATCAAAGTCCAGCGCCTTGGGCCAAAGGCCCAGCCGGCCAAGGCCACGGCCAAGGCCATCGCTAGCCACGCGCCAGGCGCAGGCGCAGGAGGCCGCCGCCGCCTCTCCTCTTAGCCAAATCCTTTTTGGATTCTAGGCTTTAGCCACTCCCCTTTCCTTATTCCGTTTATTTTCTAGATCTTTCCTACTCCTATTCTAATTCCTTGCCCTCTACCCCAAGTAAACCCCTCCCCTCCCCAATATAAATACCCAAGCACCCCCCCCTCTAAACACATCAAATCAAAGCCGCAACAAGCAGCAGCACGCAGCTTCACCCCGCGCCCTGCGTCACCTGTGCCGCGCCGCCGCCATACACCACCGCGCCGCCGCCGCCCCTCACCTACGCCGCCGCCACCGCCGGAGCCCCTCACCGGAGACCTCGCCAAGGTTGCCCCGCGCTACATCTATTCTTTTCATCGAATCGTTTTCTTCTAATCGTTCCGATTCTTTTCTTCTCTAAACCGTTCCGGTTTTCTAGATCGGTTTTTCGATCAGTTTTCCTCTCCGAAACCCTAGATCAGATTCGTTTTCTTCTTCGATTTAGTTACTTTGGACCGTTCGCCGGACCGTTCGTCCTAACGAACGTCATCACCGGATTCTTCTAGGTTAACGGCATCCGTTCGTTTAACCGTTCTTCTTTTTCTTTTTTTTGTCGGATTTATTCCGCGATCGCGATCTCAGATCCGATCTTCTTTCTAGTCTTTCTTTTTGCTCGTTTATCGGAATCAGGTGATTCAAGCGCCTGGAGTTTCGTCTCGAAACCGCCGTTCCGTCTAATCAACTTGAACAAGCTTTTGTTACAGTAAAATTTTGACCTAGTTTAAACTTGCTAGAACTGAGTTGTTTTCTTCCGTCGTTTGTTTTTCGTTCTTTCTTTGCAACCGGAGTTCTTAAGTTGAACTACCTGGTTCGTTCTCTTGTTCGAGTTTTACCTGTGCATTAGATGAGTACTTATTGTATGCTTGTTGTTTGTCTGCGATAGATTACCCGGATTGCGCCGCTTGTTACTTCGAAACCCTAGGACTCGCGGATCATCAGCAAGGCAAGTAACACTTTGATCATACCTTTTCTACAACCCAGTTTTATTGCATTAGATCAATCCTCTCACATTGCATGATTAGGATCTAATTAAATTGTGGGATGGGAAGTAGATGAGGTAGTACCTATTACCTGTATTATTATGAAACCTTTGGGAGTTACTTCTACGTTTGCTTATTATGCTATGCTATGCTAGTAGACGTGGATTGGGTGAGTGATATCCATGACAGATGTGAGATTGTTAATTTTAATGGTTTATCTAAGGTGGCAACTTAAACACACATCTGGGTGGATTGAGGCACCTGATGTCTATCAGGACTTGCCTGTTTTTTTTTCGGACCGCCACCCAGGCTCAAAGGGATCATAAGATCTTTCATACTAAATACTTCCGTGTGCAGCCACATGCCATTATGGGCTCTGTCGTAGTTGACTAAGTTGTGCGAACTCTTACGGGGTGGACTAGCAGATGTTGGGGTTGTAGGTGGTACGGTCTACCCCACATGTAAGGTGCTAGTGCTTCTGAAAGACTATGTCTCGGTCATCCGTTTCTCAAACACCATGTAGTGCGAGAAAACAAATGGAGGCGATCGAGTCATGTGGGGAAAAGTGCGCAACCCTCTGCAGAGTGTACAAACTAATCATGATTAGCCGTGTCCCCGGTTATGGACAACTTGAGTATCTAGTACTTGAATATCGAGTGAATCTCAACATGTTACTTCTAATTAATGTTATTGGGCTTTAAATTATTTTTAATTGGGATTGAGAATGCTGTCAACCATTCTCAATGTTTCACAACCACCATGATAGTTAAATAAAATTTATTCCTTTGTAGTAGGGAAAAACTGGCTTTACGCAAAACTGTAACCATAGAGCTTTCCACCAGCCATATATGCATATAGTATAGCTGTTTCATTCCATTACTCTCTATGTGTTACATTGCCAGCATATTCCATGTGCTGACCCGTTTCCGGGCTGCAACTTCTCATGTTGCAGACTTTTCAGACGACGATTGAGGTGTTTTAGGTCGTGGTTCTATACTCAGTGATGCCGCTGGAGTTGATGGACCCATTTCTCTTCCGAGTCTTCCGCTGTTATCGATATTATATGGCCTTAAGCCATATTTATTGTAATAAGTTCTTTTTGAGCCATCGATGTAATAAGTGTGTGATTGCAACTAGACATCATGGAGTCTTCCACCGATCAAAATTTCTAGATGACCACCAACTATTAGTAGTATTTCCCCCATGTATATAGTAGTAGTGAGCACTTTTGTGATAGTTCTAGACCGTTTGTATGCCCTTGCTTGATTGATTGAGTGAAATGATTGTGTTTGTCTCATGTGCATATGGGTAGTGCCTTCTCATTAGACCCCTTTTCTATTCTAAATCTCTTCCATCTAAACCCATCAGATGCCTCCGAGACGTGACACCGGTTTTGCCTTCCCGCCGGAGCTCACCCAGTTGATCCAGCAGCAGAATGCCTTGATGCAATTGCTAGTTCAGAACTAGGGCAACAACAACAACAACAACAATCCACCGCCAGTGGACAACCTAGCCCGTTTTCTAAGGTTACAGCTGCCGGTGTTTTCCAGTAGCACCGAGCCTATAGTTGCTGATGATTGGCTACACCGTATTGGAAGGGAGTTGACCACCGTAGGTTGCACAGATGCTGAGAGGGTGCGCTTTGCCGCACATCAATTGGATGGACCAGCAGCCTCACGGTGGGAGAATTACACGGCCACTTTTCCTATAGCCAATGTCACTTGGGACCAGTTTCAGCAAGCTTTCCGCACTGCCCATGTCTCAACTGGAGCTATGCAGATGAAGAAGCGGGAGTTTCGCAACCTACGCCAGGGGAACCGTACTGTGGCTCAGTACGTGGATGAGTTTAGCAAGTTATCATGCTATGCCCCTGATGATGTGGCCACAGATGCCGCAAAGCAGGAGAAGTTTATGGAAGGGCTAAATGATGAGATGAGCATGCAGTTGATGGTAGCAACCTTCAACAACTACCAGGAGTTGGTAGATAAGGCTCTTATGATTGAAGGGAAACAACAGCAGATTGAGAGCCGCAACAGAAAGTATGGACAAGGGAAGTATAACTCAGGAGCTCAGCAGAAGCCTCGCCTAACCCCGAACTCGGGAGGACTTGTTCATAACCATGGAGGTCACAACAACACTGGAGGAGGATCACATAACCACAGTGGTGCTAAGAATGGGAATGGGAACATAGCTAACAACAATCAGAACCGCTCCAACCCGTCCACTCCCGCCAAAAGAGACTTAAGTTAGGTTACCTGTTTTAAGTGTGGGAAGACAGGGCACTATGCCAATGATTGCCTCGAAGGAAGGAATGGAAACGGAAAAGGAAGCGCTGGGAAGAAGCCCAATCCATTCAACAAAGGACAAGTGAACCACATTAACGTGGAGGAGGTTGAAGAGCAGCCGGACGCGGTAATAGGTAAGTTTTTGGTTAAGTCATTTACCGCTCTTGTTCTTTTCGATACTGGTGCATCGCATTCATACATATCAAGGGGATTTGTGGATAAGTTTAAACTACCAACCCAAACCCTTAGGACCCCTCTTTTAGTGAGTTCACCCGGAACAGAATATATGGCTAGCCGATGGTGTGACCAGATACCCTTAACCATTGGCACACATGTGTTTCCGTCCGACCTAATTATCTTGGAGTCGCAAGGATTCGATGTGATATTGGGTTTGGACTGGATGTCAAAGTATGGAGGAAGCATTGACTGTGCGAGTAAGTCAATTTATCTCACCACCCCGGAGGGAAAAAGGATTAAGTATGTGTCTAGGCATGTGCCTAAAAGGAGCCAAGTGAATGCCCTTACGGGAGTTGTTCAGGAGGAAGTGCCGGTAGTAAAGTATTACCCGGATGTTTTCCCAGAGGAGTTACCAGGCATGCCACTGGACAGAGATATTGAGTTTTTGATAGATCTGTTACCAGGAATAGGACCAATATCCAAGAGACCCTATCGGATGCCCGCGAATGATCTGGAGGAAATTAAGAAACAGATCAAGGAGTTATTGGAGAAAGGATACATCCGAAGGAGTTCATCACCTTGGGGATCCCCAGTACTTTTGGTTGAGAAGAAAGATAAATCCCTAAGGATGGTTGTTGATTATCGAGCCTTGAATGAAGTGACAATAAAGAACAAGTACCCACTACCAATGATCAACGATCTGTTTGATCAGTTGCAAGGAGCTAAAGTGTTCTCAAAGATCGATTTACGATCAGGGTATCATCAGTTGAAGATACGAGAGAAGGACATACCAAAGACGACGTTCACAACGCGATATGGATTATACGAGTACACGGTCATGTGGTTTGGACTGACTAACGCCCCTGCCTATTTCATGAGCATCATGAATAAGGTGTTTATGGAGTATTTGGACAAGTTTGTTGTGGTGTTTATTGATGATATCATGGTATACTCGAAGAACGAGGAGGAGCACAAAGAGCATTTGCGTTTAGTTCTCGAGAAGCTCAGGGAACACCAGTTGTATGCTAAGTTTAGCAAATGCGAGTTTTGGCTGAAGGAAGTCGGATTCCTTGGACATGTTATATCAGGAGAAGGTATAGCAGTAGACCCCAGCAAGGTTCAGTCAGTCACTGAATGGTTGGCACCCACCTCAGTTAGCGAGATCCGCAGTTTTCTTAGACTCGCAGGATACTACCGGAGATTCATTGAGAATTTTTCCAAGATTGCAAAACCAATGATTGAACTGTTGAAGAAGGATACCAAGTTTAAATGGACAGAAGATTGTGAAGCAAGTTTCCAGGAGTTGAAGAAACGTTTGAGTACAGCCCCAGTGCTAGTACTGCCAGATATACATAAGGAGTTCCAAGTGTATTGTGACGCCTCTCGCTTAGGACTTGGATGTGTGCTTATGCAGGACGGAAGGGTTGTTTCGTATGCCTCACGACAACTAAAACCTCATGAGTTAAATTATGCTACGCATGATTTGGAGCTAGCAGCCGTAGTGCATGCGTTGAAGACTTGGAGACATTACCTTATTGGAAACCGTTGTGATGTGTACACGGATCACAAGAGTTTGAAGTACATCTTCACCCAGAAGGAGCTGAACCTCAGGCAGAGGAGATGGTTGGAGCTTATAAAGGATTATGACATGAAGCTACACTATCATCCAGGAAAGGCCAATGTCGTAGCAGACGCATTGAGTCGGAAGAGTTATGCTAATATCCTTGAAAGTAAAGGACTGCCGAAGGAATTAGCAAAGGACATCATGGAACTTCGATTAGAGATTGTACCTAGAAGGTTCATTGCCACAATGGAGGTTCAGTCGACATTGCTGGACAAGATTAGGGAAGCTTAGAAAGATGATAAAGAGATTGCCGAGATAAAGGAGAAGATGGGCAAAGGAAAGGCCAAAGGTTTTCATGAGGATGAGCACGATACCCTATGGTTTGCGGACCGAGTTTATGTGCCCAACAACCAGGAGATCAGGAAGTTAATACTTCAAGAGGCCCATGACTCACCATACTCGATACACCCCAGAAACACCAAGATGTATTTGGATTTGAAGGAACGTTTCTGGTGGACTGGTATGAAGAAGGATATTGCCGAGTATGTAGCCATATGTGATGTATGTCAGAGAGTTAAGGCAGAACATCAGAAGCCAGCAGGACTGTTACAGCCTATGCCGATACCCGAATGGAAGTGGGATAAACTTGGCATGGACTTTATCACCGGATTACCCAGGACTAAAGCAGGATATGATTCCATATGGGTAGTAGTTGATCGTTTGACCAAAGTAGCTCACTTCATCCCAGTGAAAACCACCTATACAAGTGCAAAGTTGGCCAAGATCTATATGTCCAGGATCGTATGTCTGCATGGAGTTCCGAGGACCATCGTATCGGATCGAGGAACACAGTTTACTTCAAAGTTTTGGCATCAGTTACACCAGACTTTGGGAACGAGATTGGAGTTCAGTATAGCGTTTCACCCGCAGACAGATGGACAGACTGAGAGAGTCAATCAAATTTTGGAGGACATGTTGAGAGCCTGTGCGCTAGATTATGGATCTAGTTGGGATGACAATTTGCCGTATGCAGAGTTCTCGTACAACAATAGCTACCAAGCCAGTTTGAAGATGGCACCGTTTGAAGCCCTATATGGACGCAGGTGCATAACACCGTTGATGTGGGATGAGGTAGGAGACCGACAGTTGTTTGGACCAGACTTGATTAAAGAATCTGAGGAGAAGGTAAAATTGATCCGAGACCGACTGAAGATTGCTCAGTCCAGGCAGAAGAGTTATGCAGACTCAAAACGCAAGGAGGTAGCCTACGAAATTGGAGACAGAGCTTATCTGCGAGTATCGCCCTTGCGAGGAGTGAAACGTTTTGGAGTTAAGGGAAAGTTAGCCCTGAGATTTGTAGGACCGTATCGCATTTTGGAACGGATGGGAGAAGTTTCCTACAAGTTGGACTTACCTGAGGGATTGTCAGGAGTCCACGATGTGTTCCACGTTTCACAGCTGAAGAAGTGTCATGCTGAGATGGCTGATATACCATTAAGAGATACAGTACCCTTGGAGGCGATTCAGTTGGACAGTGATTTGACTTACGAGGAGAAGCCAGTTAAGATTCTTGAGTTTGCCAGCAGAGTCACCCGCAGTAAGGTTATCAAGTTTTGCAAAGTTCAGTGGAGCCACCATACCGAGGATGAAGCCACCTGGGAACGAGAGGATGATCTCCGCAAGGACCACCCATACCTATTTTCTAGCCAACCCGAATCTCGAGGGCGAGATTCATCTTAAGGGGGGTAGGTTTATAACATCCCAAATTTTCAATTTGGAATGTTATACATAGATCATCCATGCATATCATGATTTAGTGCATTTCCGTTCCGCAATCCTCGAAATCCTAAGCAACTCAAGGACCCACCGAGAGAGTTGGGGATTTTCCGGTTTTCATATTTGATTTTTATCAAATAATGAAACAAGGATTTTGATTTTTATAATTTTTCTCTCCGAAAAATATTTCATATTAAATCAAATGAGTGGAGATAATAGGACTTCTCCAAAATAATTGAAATATTGGATGAAAAATATTAAAATCATTTATTGGATTTTATTTGGTTTTATTTGGATTTTATTTGCATTAGAAAAATTGCACGTTTTCAAAATTGCATTTTAGGGCCAAGAAAATGTTCAACTCATCCTAAATATTTTATTTAGATGGTGAAAATTTGTTTTGGCATTTTTAGATTTTTATTTTAATTTCTAGGATTTTATTTCTGTCGGTGAAACTGTTTTTTTAAAGGGCTTCCCACGCCGACTGGGCCTAAGGCCCAGCCGCGCCAGGCCGCCGCCGCTGCCTCCCCCGCACGCGAGCGCCGCTGCCGCCGCCGACTCGGACAGAGTCCGAGCCGGACTCCGCCTCCACCGCCGCGCCTTGCCCCCTACTCCAAGTCGCCCACCTCCTATATATACGCGCCACCCCGGCCCCCCCACCACCACACCGCCACCGCCGCCCGCGCCGCCGCCGAGCCCGCCGCCCGAGCCGCGCCGCCGCCTCCCGCCGCCGCCGAGCCCCGCCGCCGCCGCCGCCCGCGCCGTCGCCGCCGCACCCCGCCGCCCCGCGAGCCACCGCCCCGCCGCCCAAGCCCTCGCCGGAGCCCCTCGCCGGAGGTAGCCGCCGGTTCCAACCGCCGGTTTTTCTTAAAAAAACCGTTCGTTTTTTTAAAAACCCTAGTTTTCGTTTTTTTAATATATCGGTTTTTCTCCGGTTTATTTTTTTAGCGAGTGTTCGCTCGTTTGTTCGTTTTAACGAATGCGTTCTTCGTTTAGATCCAGTTAACAAACGTTCGTTCGTTAATCTGTTCATCATTTTTCTTTTTCTTGGATTTATTCCGCGATTTTTCTGATCGCGATTTCTGATTCGATCTTAATTTCTGTTTATCTTTTCGCTCGTTTATCGGAATCAGGCGATTCAAGCGCCTGGAGTTTCGTCTCGAAACCCTCTTTCCGGTTAACCAACTCAAACAAGTTTTTGTTACTGTAAAATTTGACTTAAGTTCAGATTAGTAAACGAAGCTTCTTTCTTTCGCCGTTTGACTTTCGTTGCTTCGTTTGATTTGATTCTTTTGCGTACCGGAGTTCTTAAGTTGAACTTTCTGGTCAACCTCTCTTATTTGAATTTTGTTTGTGCATCATTGATTGTTACTTATGTATGTTATTGTTTGCTTGCGATAGAATTCCCGGAGTGCGAAGCGTGTTACTACGAGTCTCTAGGATTCGTGGATCGTCAGCAAGGCAAGTAACACTTTGACCATATCCCATTATTACCCAGTTTTTATGCATTAGTTCCAATCCTCAAACATTGCATGATTAGGATGTCATTAACTTGTGGGTTGGGAAGTAGTTGCTGAGGTAGAACCTATTGCCCTGTTATATTCAAACCCTTGGGAGTTACTTCTACGTATTGCTTATATTGCTATGCTATGCTCGTAGACGTGGTTTGGGTTTGAGTGAGATTCATGACAGTTGTGAGATTGCTAAATAATGGTTAAGTTAAGGTGGCAACTTAATCAAACAACTGGGTGGATTGAGGCACCTAGGGAACCCAGTGTTGTCTGTATTTTTTTTGGAAATCCCAGGGTACCCGTGTGATCTTCCTATGGACCGCCACCCAGGCTCAAAGGGAACTGGGATGATTCATGATAGAAGCTTCCGTGTGCAGCCACAAGCTATTATGGGCTCTAGCATAGTTGAGTAAGTTACGTGAAGCTCTTGAAGAGGTAGATCAGCAGGTAGTGGGTTTTGTAGGTTTGGTATGTTCTACCCGGAGTAGAGAGTTAACGTTTCTGAAAGACTGTGTCTCGGTCATCCTTTTCTCAAACACCATGTAGTGCGAGAAATCCAACGGAGTCAATCGAGTCTTGTGGGGAAAAGTGCGCAAACCTCTACAGAGTGTACAATCTAATCATGGTTAGCCGTGTCCCCGGTTATGGACAATTCTTGAGTATCTAGTACTTGGGTTATCACATGTATCTCACCATGTTTAATTAATACTGTTGGGTTGTTAATCACTTTAATTGGGATTGAGTTGGGGGTACCTTCTCAATGATGTTTCAACCACCATGATAGTTAAATAAAAATCTATTCCTTTGTTGTAGGGAAAAATTGGCTTTTCGCAAAAACTATAACCATAGAGCTTTCCACCAGCCATATATGCATGTAGTGATAGCATTATTCTGTTTCTGCTCTACTGTTTTATATTGCCAGCATATTCCATGTGCTGACCCATTTTCGGGCAGCAACGTATTATGTTGCAGAATTTTCAGACGAGGAGTAAGGTTCGTTAGGTCGTTGCCGTGCAGCTCAGCTATGCCGTTGGAGTTGATGGACTCACCTTATCTTCCAAGCCTTCCGCTATTCTCGCATTAGATGGCCTTAAGCCATATTATTGTAATAAGTTCTCTTTGGAGACATTCGATGTAATAGTGTGTGATTGCTACTCTGTTATAAATCCTTTGAGTATTGTGTGTGTCAGCATTACCGATCCAGGGATGACACTAAAGCATAGAGACTTGACCATCTGAGGTCGGGTCGCTACATTACCGACAGTGGCTACGAAGTGGGTGGTGGGTGGGCATCAAATTTCTTCTTCGTCCACATCCCAATCCTGCCGGTCATAGTTCGGCCAGGACTCTCCTGACAAAGAGAGAGACCTGAGTGAATTCAGAATGTCGCCGAAGGGCGAGTGCTAAAAGATGTCTGCGGTGGTGAACTCCATGATCGGCGCCCAATCGGATTCGATCGGTACGGGCGCGGAGGGATCGGAGTCCGGAGAGTAGTCCGGCACCTTGGAGTCACGGGCTTCGCCGAGGACAAGGCTGGTGTTTGGCTTGATCGCCGTAGAGATTGCAGCCCCCGAGGCGGTGTCTAACCACCCATCCTCGATTGGTGTGATCGGCTCCGAGCTAGGGGTCGGAGCGGACACAGGTGCGGCCTCCAGGGCACTGTTCGGCGGCAGAGCTAGATCATGCCCATCATGACAGTGCGGCGCGCTCGGCTGTGGCTCGAATCCGTCGAAGATCAAGTCTCCGCGGATGTCAGCCGTGTAGTTCAATCTTCCAAATCTGACCTGATGGCCAGGGGCGTAGCTTCCGATCTGCTCCAGATGACCAAGCGAATTGGCCCGCAGTGCAAAGCCGCCGAATTCGAAGATCTGTCCAGGGAGAAAAGTCTCACCCTGGATCACATCGTTGTTGATGATCGGAGAAGCCATCGGGCCTAAAAGTGACGACACAGAGGAACTCTCAATGAAAGCACCAATGTCGGTGTCAAAACCGGCGGATCTCGAGTAGGGGGTCCCGAACTGTGCGTCTAGGTGGATGGTAACAGGAGGCAGGGGGCACGATGTTTTACCTAGGTTCGGGCACTCTTGATGGAGGTAAAACCCTACGTCCTGCTTGATTAATATTGATGATATGGGTAGTACAAGAGTAGATCTACCACGAGATCATAGGGGCTAAACCATAGAAGCTAGCCTATGGTATGACTGTCGTTCGTCCTACGGACTAAAACCCTCCGGTTTATATAGACACCTGAGAGGGCTAGGGTTACACAGAGTCGGTTACAATGGTAGGAGATCTACATATCCGTATCGCCAAGCTTGCCTTCCATGCCAAGGAAAGTCCCTTTCGGACACGGGACGAATTCCTCAATCTTGTATCTTCATAGTCCAGGAGTCCGGCCGAAGGTATAGTCCGGCTATCCGGACACCCCCTAATCCAGGACTCCCTCACCTACAAACCCCAAGTGATTGAGCATCACTTAAGAGATTGATCCTGCGTGGATCCGACGCTTGTTACCTTTGAAGACTGTGCTTCTTCCAGACGGTTAGGCGTCATGGTCTAGAGCATCCAAGAGGAATTGTGGATCGCCGAGTGACCGAGTTTGTGAAGGTTTGGAAGTCGCCTGAAGACTTACCACGAGTGATTGGACGAGG
Source organism: Triticum urartu (assembly GCF_003073215.2). Classification (NCBI taxonomy): domain Eukaryota; kingdom Viridiplantae; phylum Streptophyta; class Magnoliopsida; order Poales; family Poaceae; genus Triticum; species Triticum urartu. The sequence goes on from NC_053026.1 coordinate 133,066,358, forward strand.
TCTGTGTGACCTTAGTTCAAGGAGAATACGGTGAGGACTGGGTGTCCTGAGCTGCGTGTTCAGGACTGGGTGTCCAGGACTGTGTCTCCTTGAGTTTAAATACTCAGGCGCTCCAACCAGACATACAACTGAGACAGCAGTTGGAACTGGTGTACCAAATCATTGTCTTCACCAAGCTTACTGGTTCTATTTCCTCAACTCTTTCATTTCCTCATAAATGTGTTGTGTGCTTGTTCATATCTGTGTTTGAAGACTCTGACTGAAGACTTTCTCAATTTCCTCAGTTCAATTTCTTCAGTCTGTTTGTCTTGATCCTGTGTTATCCTGTGTTTACGCTTCTGTACTCTGTGCCTGTCTTCATTTCATCATGATGACTATGCTTGTATTCTGTTATGTTTACTTTTGAGTACTCATTTCGCTGCTGGTAGTTCTTCGCTAAGGAATTTCCTCACTAGCAAATTCCTCAGTGAAGAATTTCATAAAAATTGCCTATTCACCCCCCCTCTAGTCGATATAACGCACTTTCATCTTGCCATGCTTAACAACATTTAATACTGTTGGGTACCTAAACGGGAGAGAACTAAATAATTGATGTGGTGTTCCATCAATATGCAACCCGTTGCATATTGAGCTCCACTTAATTTGTAGTTTTGGTTGTTGCACTTTGCCATGTCATGCATATTTAAACCGGACATGCATCATACTTGATTGTGCATCATGCCATGTTTATGTGTTGGTTGTTTACTATGTTGCTTGCTTCTTTTCGGGTTTCCTCTCTCGTTAGCTTCGGTTTCGTTCCGGAGTTGTGAGGATCCATTTGACTACGTCTGTTTGTCTTCTTCATGGACTCGTTCTTCTTCCTTGCGGGATGTCAGGCAATATGACCATACCCTCGAAATCACTTCTATCCTTGCTTGCTAGTTGCTCGCTCTATTGCTATGCCGCGATACATACCACTTGCTTTATCATGCCTCCCATATTGCCATGTCAAGCCTCTAACCCACCTTGTCCTAGCAAACCATTGTTTGGCTATGTTACCGCTTTGCTTAGCCCCTCTTATAGCGTTGCTAGTTGCAGGTGAAGATGGAGTTTGTTCCTTGTTGGAACATGGTTATTGTTGGGATATCATTATTATATATTGTTTAATTTAATGTACCTATATACTTGGTAAAGGGTGGAAGGCTCAGCCTTATGCCTGGTGTTTTGTTCCACTCTTGCCGCCCTAGTTTCCGTCATACCAGTGTTATGTTCCTTGAATTTGCGTTCCTTACACGGTTGGGTGTTATGGGAACCCCTTGATAGTTCGCTTTGAATAAAACTCCTCCAGCAAGGCCCAACCTTGGTTTTACATTTGCCTAACAACCTAGCCTTTTTCCCTTGGGTTTCCGGAGCTCAAGGGTCATCTTTATCTTAACCCCCCGGGCCAGTGCTTCTCTAAGTGTTGGTCCAACCTGAGCGATGTCCGGTGCCCCCTGGGCAACCATGGTCTATGCCAACCCGACGTCTGGCTCATCTGGTGTGCCCTGAGAACGAGATATGTGCAGCTCCTATCGGGATTTGTCGGCACATCCGGGCGGCTTTGCTGGTCTTGTTTTACCATTGTCGAAATGTCTTGTAACCGGGATTCCGAGTCTGATCGGGTCTTCTTGGGAGAAGGAATATCCTTCGTTGACCATGAGAGCTTGTGATGGGCTAAGTTGGGACATCCCTGCAGGGTTTTGAACTTTCGAAAGTCATGCCCGCGGTTATGGGCACATGGGAATTTGTTAATATCCGGTTGTAGAGAACTTGACATTTAACTTAATTGAAATGAATCAACCGCGTGTGTAGCCGTGAGGGTCTCTTTTCGGCGGAGTCCGGGAAGAGAACACGGTATTGTGTTATGCTTGAACGTAAGTAGTTTCAGGATCACTTCTAGTTCATGACCGATGCGTTGCTTCTCTTCTCGCTCTTATTTGCGTATGTTAGCCACCATATAAGCTTAGTGCTTGCTGCAGCTCCACCTCACTACCCTTTCCTACCCATAAGCTTAAATAGTGTTGATCGCGAGTGTGTAATATTGCTGAGTCCTCGTGACTCAGAGATACTTCCATACAGTTGCAGGTGCCGATGATACCAGTGCAGGTGGCGCAACTGAGCTCAAGTGGGAGCTCGATGAAGATCGTGTTCGTTGTGTTGTTCCGTTTCCAGTTGATTAGTAGTGGAGCACAGTTGGGGCGATCGGGGATCTAGCATTTGGGGTTGTCTTTCTTTATTTGATTCCGTAGTCGGACCTTGATTGTATTCTGGATGATGTATTGCGATATTTATGTATTGTGTGAAGTGGCGATTGTAAGTCAACTCTTTATCCCTTTCTTATTCAGTACATGGGATGTGTAAAGATTACCCCTCTTGCAACATGCCTACTATGCGGTTATGCCTCTAAGTCGTGCTCCGACACGTGGGAGATATATCCACATCGTGGGTGTTACAAGGATGCACTAGTCGAATTATAGAAAACGGAAACTACACGTTGAAGAAGCAAAAGACCTACTTAATTACGAAAAAAGACCTACTTAATTACGAAAAAAGACTTCTCGTTGTGGCGTATCGTATAAACATCAAAGGTCTCCTCGAGCTTAATACTGAAGCGCCAACCGTCTTCCAGGTGTGGCCTGTCGCACAGACACCGTTCGTCACCGCAGTAGTTGCACTCAGGGATCCTATCGTCGTCAGACATTTCCTATGTTCATAATTTAAAGATTAAACTTATGAAATTCAATATATGTACTACAAAAACTAAATTAGATCATTATTATTCATCACGGGTTGACTTTCGCTCTGTCGAGTCTTTTCTTGAAAACTCTCAGCTCATGTGGTGTATATGGCAGGCACTCCCTCTTTGATATATTCGACCATCTGTATTCTCCCTTCGTCCTCGAGTGCATTACACAAAAATGTCTAGCACATGGGAACGAAGGAGAAGCGACCCCCACGACAACAGTCGGGATTCTTTCTCTCTAACATTTTGCGACCGTTGTTGATGGAAGCTCCTACATTCATTCGAAATTGCATTACACCAAAATGTCTAGAACCTTTGAATGAAGAAGAAACACCCGTCACAACAACTGTCGGGATTCTCCCTCTCTTATATTTCGACAGTATATGGTGGACACTCTCTCACTTTTAGATCTCTTATATTTTGACAGCATCCCACCTTTCTTCTTCAACAATTATCGGTTAGTATTGGTTGAGCCTAAGTTTTTGCTTCTTCACTTGAGTTGTGCTATTCTTGGAATGTCATTTTGTCTTGTTTTGCTTACCTAGATCTGAAAGTTTTTAAATAAGAGAGAGTCCTCAAATAGCTACCCATTTACTTAACTACTCGTTTGATCTTCACTTATACCTTTTTGGAGTAGCTTGTCGTTTACTCTTGTGCTTCACTTATATCCTATGAGTAAATTGTTGAATGAATTGAATATCATGAAGTTGAAATTATATGTTCATATTGTCGGCGTTCTAGAAACGGGGGTACCCAGACTTGCCTGCCTGCAGCCCATGACGTGGCTCCACCGACGGCCTGGTACGACCCGGTTTCATCATCAGCAACTCAAGACCCTCACGAGGGGCCAAGCCTCGCGAGGCGGATGACACCAAGACCTCCACAAAGAGCGGCCTCCTTAGGGTGGCTCCCAAGGAGTGGAGATTTCTATGCAAGGATCACCTCGCGAGGGTCGAATGACGTCAGCCATGACGACCAAGGCCAGGCGGGCGCCAGCGGGTGCAGTGTACCAGTGTCCTTTTTGGTGCTAAGGAGGCAGGCGGGGACGCGGAGTCCCGAGGAATCAGGCAAAGGTTTCCATTCCGGTGCAACAAGACCAAGACCGCCAGGATGGCAAGACGGAGGTCATCGCCGAGCCCACCACGGTGTCACGACCAAAGGCTTTCGCAGGAGAAGACTATTTTTGTCAGGATAGCATGTACGAGTTGTCTCCCTTCGAATTTGGCCGTTGTGGGATCCCTTCCCACCTTCATTTGGGACGAGGACCAAGGTCACTATAAATAGGACTTAGCCACCACCATAGAAAGAGAGATCGGGGAGACCACCCTCACACCCACCAGCTCATCAAGCACAAGAATACTCCTCCTCTTGAGGTTGTTCTCCCATTGTAATAGTTCATCCTCGGCCCCTCGAGGCCAATCCACCACAAAGCAGGAGTAGGGTTTTACACCGCAAGGTGGCCTGAACCTGGATAAACTGCTATGTCTCTTTTCGATTCTGTTCGTCGAGCTAGGCCGTGAGATTAGCGAGTAGGCAGACTAGGGAGGATGAGTTCTTCTCACGCACCCCAGAGTTCGAACCTCTCAAGGGTCTGCGGAACCAGAAATTCGACATTTGGCGCGCCAGGTATGGGTGCGTCGAAGACCTGCCGCTCTGCCCGCTGCGCTCCGCTGTTGGCTCTCATGGCGGAAGCTCCTCCATCAACCGGATTGGCGCGCTCCTTCGAAGGAGTTGAGTGCCTCCGAGCTTTCACCCTCGCCCTATGACGGGTGCAGTGGCCACCCAAGTTCAGGCCGGAACTGCCGCCCCGATATGACACAGTGCGGCGGATTCGACAGGTTTTCTCTAGGCATACGAGGAGGCTGTGTTGGCGGCCAGCGGCGATGACAAGGTCATGGCCAACTGGCTGCCTATGGCCCTCGTAGGAGCGCCGCGAGCTTGTCTGCTCGACCTGCCAGGATCTTTTGTGGCCTCCTGAGAGGAGCTGCGCTGCCTCTTCATCGCGCACTTCGCAGCGCCGGCGCCCCACGCCGCCACGACCCTCCTCAGTGGTTCACAAGCGCCGCCCTCCGACCGCCACATCAAGAAGTTCTTTCGCCAGGTGGGTGCCCCCCGCGTAAAACAGGGGGCTCCTTCGGGCTGGGTGGCACCCAAGGCGGACCTCACCTTCGACTCAAGGGACCACCCCGCGAGCACCACGGCCGCTGATACGCTCCCAATGCTCTGCACCCCCGCCATCTGCAATATGGCGGTCCCCAAGACCCTCATCGATGGTGGAGCCGGCCTCAATGTGATCTCTATGGAGGCATTTGGCTTGCTTCACGTGCCTCATGGCCGGCTCTGTCAGATTACGGGTTCCGGCAAACCCTTGAGGTTCGAACACCGGGGTGCGCACGAAGATCTCTCTCCCCTAGCTCACACTCTCACAATGATCTCAAAGCATAGCTCGCCGAACCCGGGGAACAAGGGACACAAGAGTTTATACTGGTTCAGGCCACCAATGTGGTGTAATACCCCACTCCAGTGTGGTGTGGTGGATTGCCTTGTAGGCTTGGGATGAACAAGTATAAGGGAAGAACAGCCTCCTGAGGAGAGGTGTTCTTGAGCTCGATGAGCTTGTGTGTGTGTGGATGGTCTGGTTCCTCTCCACATCTGATGAGGTTCCCCCCTCTCCTATGGTGGTGGCTAGTCCTATTTATGGAGGCCCGGGTCCTCTTCCCAAATATTAGGCGGGAAGGGATCGCACAACGGCCAATTTAAAGGGGGACAACTAGTACATGCTATCCCGACAAAAGGTGGTCTTCGCCTGCCAAAGGCTCTAGTGGTGACGCCGTCGTGTGCTCCGTGATGACCTCCGTCGTATCGTCCTGCTGGTCCTGGTCTCATTGCACCAATGTGGAAACATTTGCTTGATGCCTCGGGACTCCTCGCCTGCCTCTTTAGCACCAAAGAGGCAACTGGTACTCTGCGCCTGCTGGCGCCCGCCTGGCCTTGGTCTTCATGGCTCACATCACGGAAACCTCACGAGGTGCCCCTCACCTTGATCTCTCCGCTCCTCGCGAGCCAGCCTAGTGAGGCTTCCCCTGAGGAGGTCTTGTGCCATCCGCCTCACGAGGCTTGGCCCCTCACGAGGGTCTTGAGTGTTTGTTGATGAAGATGGGCCACACCAGGCCGCTCGATGAGCCACGCCCTGGGCCGTAGGCAGGCAAGTCTAGGTACCCCTGTTCTCAGGATGCCGACAGTAGCCCCCGGGCCCAAGGCATGCTCGTACTTGGCTTTGAGGCGAAGCCAAGGGTCATGTGCGGAGCGCCTCAGGCCCTAACAGCCTGCGGCCTTGATTGACGCGTGGCGATTGACAGGACGTGGGCGTCTCCGCTTCCCCATGCTGCCTCGGCAACTGCCCGACTTCACGAGTCCCTGTTGCATGCAGAAAAATGTCATCATTACCTTAGATCGTGGAGGCCAGCAGTTGGCCTGCCCTTGGCTATAAATGGGAAGGGGGGAGCCCCCATCGCTCATCCCTTCCTCCATTCTGCCCGCTTCTTCTTCTTCCTTCTTGCTCCGCTGCCCGGCAGCGACACTCATGGCGCCGGTGAAGAGGTTCTCGGCTGCCGAGAAGGGGAAAGCTCGCCAGGAGGGGCCTAGCTCGCCACCGCCTAAGAGGGGGCATGGTCGCCCCTCCAAGTGCGCCGCGACCCCTACTGTGGTCCCTCGTGGATGTTGGCAAACTCCCCCAGGGTCTGGCCCCATTGCCGGTGGCCGCGGTGACGCCTCTTCACGCGGCGGGTGACGCCTAGGGCGCGGCAGCCCTGTCAATGAAGTGAGGCACACCATGGTCGCACGGCCTCCTCGGCCACGCTTCCACTCGTCGGAGGTGCTGCCGGAGTTTGTCGTGTGGTCGGAGAACCCGGCCGGCACTTGGCTTCAACTTCTGCCCTCCTTCGTCGGCGAACTGCCGGCCCTAGGTCCCGGTGGCCTCTGGTTGCACGCTGACGATTGGTGCAGCAAGGCTTCGTGGGTCGCGGTGGAGATCTCTGCGACGGGCAACGTAGCCCTGGCCCGCGGCTAGCAGACGTTCGCCCCCACACGCGGCCTGGGTAGGCAGTGCACCCTCCACTTCAAGTACGACGGCGCAGCGACCCTCTTCGTGAGGGTGTTCGGGGAAGACGGTCGCTGTGCTGGATGCTGCCCTGAAGACGACGACGGTGGAAAGGTGCTTGGCCTTGGTGATGGCCGTGATGAGCTTGAGGGTGACCTAGCCCTCGGCGGCGGCCACGATTCGCCCAGCTACGGCAGCTCCTCCTCCGAGGAAAGCTCCAGCAGCAGCGGCTACGACCAGCGGCCACACCGTCGGGCTCGCTTGTAGGAACGGTGTCGGGTCATCGCATCGTCGCGCCCTGGTGAAGTGCGAGGAGGGCTCTGGCTGAGTACGAGGGGATGATCCTCGTGAGTAGCCGCGTCGTAGGAGCCACCTTTTCTTGTCCTCTCCTTCCCTTTCCCCTGCATTGTTAGAAACGAATATGGGGCCCTGCGAGGGCGTGTAATGAACCATGGTGCTTATGTTGCTTTTGTGGTGTGTTTATTGCTTCCGGGTTGTGTTGTGAGATCCATGCCTTATACGGATGTAGAGGGGTAACTTAGCTCGATGCGTCCGGGATAGTTTTGACCTCATGAGGGCGCGCGTCTCTGGGCACCTGGTGGGGCTTCCCCACTGTTGATTCGGGTGATATAGCGAAGCTGCAAAAATTCGTTAAGAGATCCTTAACCCTTCTTGCGGGAGGCCTCGAGTATGGGCTGGTTATGGCCAAACGGACCACGTCACGGTACCCATGGGGCACGGACTAAAAGGGGATGCGCCGATCATAAGCTCAGACGAGAACGCCTCATGAAGACCAGGGGAGTGTGCACGCGCATACTACCTGTCCAACCCCCTCGTGGGGCGTGCGGGGGAGAGCGTCGGGCAACTGCCGCCCTCCTTGGCGAAAACCAAAGAACTGAGGGAAGAATCAGAAAGAAAAAGGGGGGTTCAACCAAACCATCGAGAAATTCCAGAACTCCAAATTTCATTAAAGGAAAAAGGGGCAAGCAAACTATAGAAAGCAAATGAACAGTCGCATCTGGCACCTAGTCTAGTCTTCTCACCAGCGCGGAGATAGGTGCTGCCACTAGGTCGTGGGAGGGAGCCCCCGAGGCCCGAGGGTGGCACTCCAGAGACTCTGGGGCGTGTACAGCCTCACTCATTATTATGTGGAAGTGTCACGAGCGGAGAGCTTCACAGGCACTAGGCCTTGCTTCATGGGTAGAACTTCCACATGCGCTGGATCTTCCAGGCGTTCTGGATGGGGATCCCGTCCCACGTTTCCAGGCACGCGGCGCCAGGCCTAGAGATGCGGGAAATCCTAAATGGGCCCTCCCACATGGGTGAGAGCTTACGCAGCCCTTCCCTAGAGAGCACCTGCCTCAAGACGAGATCGCCCACCTTGAGCGTCCTAGAGCGGACACTGCGACAGTGGTACCGTCACAGCGCCTGCTAGTATCTTGTCACTTGGAGCGAGGCTTCACGGTGGCGTTCCTCCCCTAGCACAAGATCCATCCCCCGCATGGCGTCCTGCTGTGTCTCATCAAACGCCAGGACCCGCGCGGAGCGATGCTTGACCTCGTGAGGGAGAACCGCTTCTGCTCCATAGACGAGGAAGAACGGGGTCTCGCCTGTTGTCTTGGTGGCGGTGGTGCGGATGGACCACAGCACAGACTGGAGCTTGTCGTGCCAGCCCCTGCCGCAGGTTTCGAGCTTCTTCTTAAAGGTCCGGGTCTTGAGGCCTCTCAAGACCTCGGCATTGGCGCGCTCAGCTTGGCCATTGCTCCTGGGGTGTGCTACCGAAGCGTAGCAAATCTGTGTTCCAAGGTTAGCACAATAGGTCTTGAAGAGATTGCTAGTGAACTGCAAGATGTTGTCGGTGATGATGCGGTTAGGGACCCCGAACCAGCTTACGAGGCCCTTGATGAACTTAACTACTGACCCGGCCGGGATGGTGCAGACGGCTTCCACCTCTGCCCATTTGGTGAACTTGTCAATGGCGACGTAGAGGTAGCGGTAGCCCCCAGGCGCTCGCGGGAATGGACCCAGGATGTCCAGCCCCCAAACCGCGAATGGCCACATGAGTGGGATAGTCTGGAGGCCCTGGGCCGGCTGGTGAATTTGCTTGTCATGGAACTGGCAGGCCTCGCAGGACCTTAGCAGCTCAGTCGCGTCGTTGAGTGCCGTGGGCCAGTAGAACCCGCTGCGGAACACCTTGCCAACCAGGGTACGTGACGATGAGTGATGCCCGTAGTCTCCACCGTGTATGTCAGCCAACAGCTCGTTCCCCTGCTCCCTAGAGATGCATCGCAAGGAAACATCATTTGGTCATCTTCTGTACAGCTCGCCATCCTGGATGCAGTACGCCGTAGCCTGCCAGGCCACACGCTCCGCGTCCTCCTCCTTCTCGGGCAGCGTCCCATGCACCAGATATGCCCTGAACTCCTCGGTCCAGCACCCCTCCTGAGGCTCGAGCGCCAGGAGCAGGCGTGCTCCTGAGGTCGGACCACAAGCGGGGGCTCCCAAGGCTGGTGGCTGGGGGAGTTCCTCTCGAGATGATGTAGTTTCCATGGCCGCGGGGGTCGCCGAAGGCTTGAAGAGTCGCTCTTCGAAGACACCTGGTTCTTGGGGTAGATGCCTGATGCCCTCTTGGCGATCTCGTCGGCCTCCTTGTTGGTGCCGCGTGGCACATGCTCTAGCTCCAGGCCTAGGAATTGCTTCTCCATCTTGCGCACCTCCATGAGGTATGCCTCCATATGCTCATCCCTTGGTTCGTACACCTTGTTGGAGAAGTTGACGAGAAGCTGTGAGTTACCCTTTATGGTGAGACGCTTCACCCCCAAGGCTGCGGCGGCCTTGAGGCTAGCGATCAACCCCTCATATTCCGCAATGTTGCTGGATACCTTCTCACCCCACCAGAAGCAGAGCTACACGAAATAGTATAGCTTGTCTTGGGTGGGCGAGATGAGCACAGCGCCAGCCCCCGTGCCTTATCGTGCGAAAGCGCCGTCGAAGTACATGACCCAACCCTCTGGTGCTTCACCTCCTGGCGAGAGAGATAGGCTTTTGCCAACTTTAGGTTCCGGGGCATCGGTCCATTTGTCTATGAAGTCGGCTAGGGCGGCTCCCTTGATGACCCTGGTTGTGCTGAACTCGAGCTGAAATGCTTGTTGTTCAATGTTCCATTCAGCGACTCTCCCCGCGGCATTGGGGCTCCGGAGCACCCTCTCTCCAGGGGGTAGGCTGAGACGACCTTGATTGGGTGGCCTTGGAAATAATAGCGTAGCTTGTGTGAGGTCACCTGGAGTGCGAGTAAGAGCTTCTACGACATTGGGTACCGTGCTCTCGCGTCCCATAGCACAATGCTGACAAAGTATACTGGGTGCTCGACGAGGGCGAGAGCGTCGATGGAACCTGTGTCCTCCAGAGGCTGTGGTGCCCCCTGAGGTCGGGGAACCTCAGGGGCCCGGTCGCCCATCAGGACCTCCTCAGGCCTGAGAGTGCCGTCTTGCAAGACCTGATCGTCAGCTGATGCCGTCGTGGCTTTGGTGGCACTGCCTTGGTGCCGCATCGTACCCGCTGAAGGTGCAGCGTTGCTCGGCGGGCTCTTGGCCTGGCGCTCCTCCCGGGCAGCCACAAGAGCCACGCTAGCGGAGTGGGGCGTGGCAGCCAGGTAGAGCACCAGGGGCTCGAGGGGGCGAGGCGCGACCATCACTGGCGGGCTGGTCAAGTATCTCTTGAGGTCTTGGAACGCCAGATCGTCCTCTGGGGTCCATTCGAACGGGCCCTTCTTCTTCATCAGCTTGAAGAACGGGAGGGTGCGCTCCCCCAGCTTGGAGATGAAGCGACCCAGCGAGGTCACGCAACCTGCAAGCTTCTGCATTTCCTTGAGAGTTTGTGGTGGGCTCATTTCTTCTATTGCCTTGACCTTTTCGGGGTTATCCTTGATCCCCTTGTGAGACATGAGGAAACCCAGTAGCTTGCCGGAGGGGACACCGAACACGCACTTCTTCGGATTGAGCCACAAATCCACCCTTCGCAGGCTAGCGAAGGTCTCCTCCAGGTGCTGAACCAGGGTTCTCGCTTCCCGAGATTTTACCACAATGTCGTCGACATAGGCTTCAGTGTTTCTCCTGATCTGCTGACCCAGGGCGATGTGCATCAGCCGATGGAAGGTCGCCCCAGCGTTGTGCAGTCCGAACGGCATGCATGTGTAGCAGTACACCCCACACGGGGTCAGGAAGGCGGTTTTATCCACATCCTCCACTGCCATCTTGATCTGGTGGTAGCCTGAGAACGCGTCTAGGAAACACAGCAGGTCGCACTCAGCGGCGGAGTCAATGATCTGGTCGATGCGCGGAAGCGGGAATGGGTCTTGGGGACATGCCTTGTTGAGGTTGGTGAAGTCAACACACATGCGTTCCTTCCCGCCTTTCTTTGGCACGAAGACAGGGTTTGCCAGCCACTCCGGGTATCAGACCTCATGAATGACACCTGCCGCCTCCAGCTTGCGAGTTTCCTGGACGATGAAGGACTGCTTCTCCATGGACTATCGATGCGCCTTCTGCTTCACAGGGCGCACATTGGGGCACACCTTTAAGTGATGCTCGATTACCCCCATTGGGACCCCTACCCGCTGCTTGGGTTCCCAGGTGAATACCTCCTTGTTCACGTGCAAGAACTTCACCAATGCCTCCTCTTGATCCGGGTCGAGGTTGGCGCCTATGGTGAAGGTGGCTCCCGAGGGTCCACCTTCCTCGACCGGCACTTACTTCGTTTCGGCCTGGTCTTGAGTGAACAACTGCTTCTTCTTCACCGGCGCGACCTCCTTAGCCCCCGGGGTGGCTTCGTCGGTCGGGCGCGCTGCCGCTGCGGCCCTGAAGGTAAGCTTGAGGGCCGCTAGAGCTTCCTTGGTGTCTCCGGCCAGGGTGAGTATGCCGCTGCTGCCCGATATCTTCATGAGGTTGTAGGCCAGATGGGTCGCTGCCATGAACTGAGCCAAGGCAGGGTACCCGAGGATGGCGTTGTACGAGAGGTTGATGCGGGCGATGTCGAAGTCGACGAGTTGGGAGCGGTAGTTGTCCCGGATACCGAAGGTGATCGGAAGGTGTATTTGCCCCAGGGGGCTGGTGGACCCGCTGCCGACTCCGGAAAAAGGCTTGGTGAGGCGGAGCCAGCTATACGGTACGTGAAGTAAGCTGAAAGCTTCCACAGAGAGCATGTTGAGACCTGCTCCACCGTCAATGAGAGTCTTGGTCATGGCGACGTTGCAGATGGTGGGCGTGCAGAGCATTGGGAGTGCACCCGAGCCAGTAGTGGTGGTGGGGTGATCCCCTGAGTCGAAGGTGAGGTCGGCCTTGGGCGCCGCCCATCCCGGAGGGGCTCCCCGCTGCACAGAGGCGGCACCGATCTGGCGGAAGAACTGCTTGGTGTGGCGGTCCGAGGGCGGCGCTTGTGAGCCGCCTAGGAGAGCCGCAATGCGACAGGCACCGGTGCTGCGAAGGGTGCGACGAAAAGGCCGCGCAGCTCCTCCCAAGAAGCCACAGAGGATCCTGGCAGGTTGAGAAGCCAGGCGCGTCACGCGCCAGTGAGGGCCATGGGGAACCAGTTGGCCATGACCTTGTCATCGCCTCCAGCCTCCAGGACAGCCTCCTCGTATGCCAGCAGGAAGGCCGACGGATCCGCCGCGCCATTGTAGCGAGGCGGCATCTCCGGCTTGAACTTGTGTGGCCATCGCACCTGCCGCAAGGCGGGGGTGAAGGCCCTAAGCCCCCTAGCGCCGCCGTGGTCACCCGTCAATCCAGTCGGAGGAGCAGCGCTGGCCATGGGGATAAAGCGGAGAGGTGGAGCCGGTGGAGGGGCAAAACTTCAACGCACCCCTACCTGGCACGCCAAATGTCGGATTACGGGTTCCGGCAAACCCTTGAGGTTCGAACACTGGGGTGCGCATGAAGATCTCTCTCCCCATAGCTCACACTCTCGCAATGATCTCAAAGCCTAGCTCGCCGAACCCGAGGAACAAGGGACACAACAGTTTATACTGGTTCGGGCCACTGATGTAGTGTAATACCCTACTCCAGTGTGGTGTGGTGGATTGCCTTGTAGGCTGGGGATGAACAAGTACAAGGGAAGAACAGCCTCCCGAGGAGGGGTGTTCTTGAGCTCGATGATCTTGTGTGTGTGTGTGGATGGTCTGGTTCCTCTCCAGATCTGATGAGGTTCCCCCCTCTCCTATGGTGGTGGCTAGTCCTATTTATAGGGGCCCGGGTCCTCTTCCCAAATATTAGGCGGGAAGGGATTCCACAACAACCAATTTGAAGGGGGACAACTAGTACGAGCTATCATGACAAAAGGTGGTCTTCGCCTGCCAAAGGCTCTGGTGGTGACGTCGTCGTCGGCTCCGTCTATCGTCCTGCTGGTCTTGGTCTCGTTGCACCAATATGGAAACCTTTGCCCGATGCCTCGGGACTCCTCGCCTGCGCCTGCCTCTTTAGCCCCAAAGAGGCAACTGGTACTCTGCGCCCGCTGGCGCCCGCCTGGCCCTGGTCGTCATGGCTCACGTCACGAAAACCTCACAAGGTGCCCCTCGCCTTGATCTCTCCGCTCCTCACTAGCCAGCCTAGTGAGGCTGCCCCTGAGGAGGTCTTGTGTCGTCCGCCCCGCGAGGCTTGGCCCCTCGCGAGGGTCTTGAGTGTTTGCTGATGAAGATGGGCCACACCAAGCCGCTGTATGAGCCACGCCCTAGGCCGCAGGCAGGAAAGTCTGGGTACCCCCGTTCCCAGGACGCTGACAGGCTCCGCCCCACCAAGCCCTTCTCCGGGGTCGTCAACGGTTCCACCTGCCCCCTGGGGCAGATCCGCCTACCCTCACCTTCGACACCCGCGACAACTACTGAACTGAGCTCATCGACTTCGACATCGCTCGCATCAACCTCCCTTACAACGCCATCCTCGGGTACCCGGCCTTGGCCCAGTTCATGGCAGCGACCCACCCCGCCTACAATCTCATGAAGATGCCCGGGAGCAGCAGCGTCCTCACTATGGCCCGGTACACCAAGGAAGCCTTGTTGGACCTCAAGCTTGCCTTCAGGACCGCGGCTTCCGCGCGGCCAGGTGAGGAAGGAGCCCCAGAGGCTTCGGGGGCTGCATCAGCAAAGAAGAAGTAGTTGTTCTCCCAAGATCACGCCGAGATGAAGCAAGTATCAGTTGATGAGGACGGGGCGTCGGGCGCCACCTTCACCATAGGTGTCGACCTCCCTTCAAATCAAGAGGAGGCGTTGGTCAGCTTCTTGCGCAAGAATAAGGATGTGTTCACATGGGAGCCTAAGGATTTGGTCGGGATCCCGAGGGGGATAATCGAGCACCACCTGAGGGTGTGCCCCAACGCGTGCTCAGCGAAGCAGAAGGTGCGGCGGCAGTCTACAGAGAAGCAGTCATTCATCGTCCAAGAACCACGCAAACTATAAGAAGCTGGTGTCATTTGGGAGGTGCGGTACCCGGAATGGCTGGCGAACCCAGTCGTTGTCCCCAAGAAAGGCGGGAAGGAACGCATGTGCGTCGACTTCACCAACCTCAATAAGGCTTGCCCTCAAGACCCCTTCCCGCTTCCGTGCATTGACCAGATCGTCGACTCCACCGCCGAATGCGACCTGTTGTGCTTTCTGGACGCCTTCTCAGGCTACCACCAAATCAACATGGCGGTGTAAGACGTCGAGAAGACAGCCTTCTTAACCCCATGCGGGGTGTATTGCTACACCTGCATGTCGTTTGGGCTGCGTAACGCTGGAGCGACTTTCCAGTGGCTGATGCACATCGCTCTAGGCCGACAGCTTGGGAGGAACGCCGAGGCCTACGTCGATGACATAGTGGTGAAGTCTTGCGAGGCAAGGACCCTTATCGAGGACCTGGAAGAAACATTTGCCATTTTGTGCAAGGTGGATCCGCGGCTCAACCTAGAGAAATGTGTGTTTGACGTCCCCTCCGGCAAGCTGTTGGGCTTCCTGGTGTCGCACATGGGAATCGAGGCAAACCTAGAGAATGTCAAGGCAATAGAAATGATGAGCCCGCCACAAACTCTCAAGGAAATGCAAAAGCTGGCAGGCTGCGTAACCTCGCTTGGGTGCTTCATCACCAAGCTGGGGGAATGCGCACTCCCATTCTTCAAGCTGATGAAAAAGAAGGGGTCATTTGAGTGGACTCCGGAGGCTGACGCGGCATTCCAAGACCTCAAGAAATACCTCACCAGCCCACCGGTGATGGTAGCGTTGCGTCCCCTTGATCCCCTGGTGCTTTACCTGGCCGCCACGCCTCACTCTGCCAGCGCAGCGCTGGTGGCAGTCTGGGAGGAGCATCAGGCCAAGGGCGCACCCGGTCAAGACGGCACATCCTCAAGACGGCTCCCCTGAGGCCACAGCGGCACGAGCAGATGACCATGCTCCTCAGGACAGCGCTCCTGAGGCCCTGGCTGCCCAAACAGACGACCAAGCTCCTGAGGACCCCCAGCCTAAGGAGGTACAGGACCTCACTGAGGGAGTCCTGGATTAGGGGGTGTTCAGATAGCCGAACTATACCTTCAGCCAGACTCCTGGACTATGAAGATACAAGATTGAAGACTCCGTCCCGTGTCCGGAAGGGACTTTCCTTGGCGTGGAAGGCAAGCTTGGCGATACGGATGTTCAGATCTCCTACCATTGTAACCGACTCTATGTAACCATAACCCTCTCTGGTGTCTATATAAACCGGAGGGTTTTAGTCCGTAGGACAACATACACATCAACAATCATACCATATGCTAGCTTCTAGGGTTTAGCCTCTCTGATCTCGTGGTAGATCTACTCTTGTACTACCCATATCATCAATATTAATCAAACAGGACGTAGGGTTTTACCTCCATCGAGAGGGCCCGAACCTGGGTAAAACTTCGTGTCCCTTGCCTCCTGTTACCATCCGGCGTAGACGCACAGTTCGGGACCCCCTACCCAAGATCCGCCGGTTTTGACACCGACATTGGTGCTTTCATTGAGAGTTCCTCTGTGCCGTTGCTGTCAGGCCCGATGGCTCCTACGATCATCAATGGCGATGCAGTCCAGGGTGAGACCTTCCTCCCCGGACATATCTTCGTCTTTGGCGGCTTCGCACTGCGAGCCAAATTCACTTGGCCATCTAGAGCAGATCGAAAGCTACGCCCCTGGCCGTCAGGTCAGATTCGGAAGTTTAAACTACACGGCTGACATCTGCGGGGACTTGATCTTCGACGGATTCAAACCACTGCCAAGCACGCCGCACTATCACGACGAGCATGATCTAGCTCTGCCGCTGAACAGTGCCCTGGAGGCCGCACCCGCATCGGCTCCGACCCTTAGTTCGGAGCCAACCGCACCGATCGAGGATGGGCGGTTGGACGCCACCTCGGGGGCTGTGATCCCAACGGCGGTTGAGCCAAACACCAGCCCCGTACTTTGCAAGACTCGTGACTCCATGGAGCCGGATTCTTCGCCGGACTCCGAACCCTCCGCGCCCCTTCCGATCGAATCCGATTGGGCGCCGATCATGGAGTTCACGGCCGCGGACATCTTTCAGCACTCGCCTTTCGACGATATCCTGAAGTCACTGAAGTCTCTCTCTTTATCAGGAGAGCCCTGGCCAGATTACGGTCAGCAAGGTTGGGGTACGGACGATGAAGAAATTCAAAACCCACCCACCACCCACCCACTGTCGACGACTTAACCGACATGCTTGACTTCGACTCCGAAGACATCGACGGTATGGACACCGATGAAGGAGATGATGCAGAACCAGCGCCTACTAGGCCCTGGAAAGCCACCTCGTCATATGACATATACATGGTGGACACCCCAAAAGAGGGAGATGGCGATGGAACAGCGGAGGATGACCCCTCCAAGAAACAGCAAAAGCGCCGGCGTCAGCGGCGCCGCTCAAAATCCCGCCAACACAAAAACGGTGATTCCAGCACGGGAGATAATAATACTCCGGAGAGTGCCGAAGAAAACCCCCTCCAGCAAGGTTTAGCACAGGAGGATGGAGAAACCAGCCCTCATGAGAGAGCGGTAGACAGAGAGGTCGAGGACGATAATTATATGCCTCCCTCCGAAGACGAGGCAAGCATCGACGACGACGAATTCATCGTGCCAGAGGATCCCGTTGAGCAAAAGCGTTTCCAACGCAGGCTTATCGCCACGGCAAGAAGCCTCAAGAAAAAATAGCAACAGCTCAGAGCCGATCAAGATTTGCTGGTCGACAGATGGACTGAAGTCCTTGCGGCCGAAGAGCATAAACTCGAACGCCCCTCCAAGAGTTACCCAAAGTGCAGGTTGCTAGCCCGATTAGAGGACAAAGCACTTGATGTGGCCGAACGGACACCTCGTGGCCGCGACAGAGAGGCCTCCCGGCCCTCCACTCAAGCCGCACCCCGTACCAAGGCATGGGAATATGCGCCGGACTTACGAGACATGTTGGAGGACAAGGCAAGGCAAACACGATCGATCTACGGATCGCGTGGGCACCCCACAGCTCGAGACGGTAACTGTCACGCCAGCCACAAATTCGGCAGGGCCGAACACAGTAGACAAAGCTCATTGGAGCTACGTCATGATATCGCCCAGTACAGAGGCGCCGCACACCCACTGTGCTTACTGACGAAATAATGGATCATCAAATCCCCGAGGGTTTCAAACCCGTAAACATCGAACCATATGATGGCACAACATACCCTGCGGTATGGATCGAGGATTATCTCCTTCATATCCACATGGCCCGCGGTGACGATTTTCATGCCATCAAATACCTCCCACTCAAGCTTAAAGGACCAGCTCGGCATTGGCTCAACAGCTTGCCAACAGGATCAATCAGTTGTTGGGAGGACCTGGAAACCACATTCCTTGACAACTTCCAGGGCACTTATGTGCGACCACCGGACGCCGATGACCTAAGTCACGTAATTCAGCAGCCAGCGGAAACGGCCAGGAAATTCTGGACACGGTTCCTAACAAATAAAAATCAAATAGTCGACTGTCCGGACACTGAGGCCCTAGCAGCCTTCAAGCACAATATCCGTGACGAGTGGCTGGCCCGGCACCTCGAACAGGAAAAGCCGAAATCTATGGTAGCACTCACGACACTCATGACCCGCTTTTGCGCGGGAGAAGACAGCTGGCTCGCTCGTAGCAACAATATGACCAAGAACCCTGGTCGTTCGGACACCAGGGACATTAGTGGCAGGTCGCGTCGCAACAAGCAGAAGCGCCGCATTAACGGTGACAATGCTGAGGATACGGCAGTTAATGCCGGATTCAGAGGCTCTAAATCCGGTCAGCGGAAGAAGCCATTCAAAAGGAATCCTAGGGGCCCGTCCAGCTTGGACCGAATACTCGACCGCTTGTGCCAAATACATGGCACCCCCGAAAAGCAGGCCAATCACACCAACAGGGATTGTTGGGTGTTCAAGCAGGCAGGCAAGTTAAGCGCCGACAATGAAGACAAGGGGATGCATAGCGATGACGACGAGGAGCCCTGGCCGCCGAACAACAACGGACAGAAGGGTTTTCCCCCACAAGTGCGGACGGTGAACATGATATACGCCACCCACGTCCCCAAAAGGGAGCGGAAGCGCGCGTTAAGGGATGTATACGCGGTAGAGCCAGTCGCCCCAAAGTTCAACCCATGGTCCTCCTGCCCGATCACCTTTGATCGAAGAGACCATCCCACTAGCATCCGTCATGGCGGATTTGCCGCATTGGTTCTAGACCCAATTATTGACGGATTTCATCTCACTAGAGTCCTCATGGACGGCGGCAGCAGCCTGAACCTGCTTTACCAGGATACAGTGCGAAAAATGGGCATTGATCCCTCGAGGATTAAGCCCACCAAAACGACCTTTAAAGGCGTAATACCAGGTGTAGAGGCCAACTGTACAGGCTTAGTCACACTTGAAGTGGTCTTCGGATCCCCGGATAATTTCCGAAGCGAGGAATTGATCTTCGACATAGTCCCATTCCGCAATGGCTATCATGCACTGCTCAGACGAACCACATTCGCCAAATTCAATGCGGTACCGCACTACGCATACCTTAAGATCAAGATGCCAGGCCCTCGTGGAGTAATTACGGTCAATGGAAACACCAAACGCTCCCTCCGAACGGAGGAGTACACGGCGGCCCTTGCAGCGGAAGTACAAAGCAGCCTCTCCAGGCAGTTCTCCAGTCCGGCCATTAAACGTCCGGACACCGTCAAACGCGCCCGGAGTAACCTACAACAAGACCGCCTGGCACGTTTCGAGCAGGCGTAGCAATGCGGCCCCAACCCCAACCCTCGCAAAAAGGCGACGCCAGTACTTCGCGTACATAACTACGCTCTGGAAATACCATGGGCATAGGGGGAGGGGCACCATCACGGCACGCCCAAAACACGGCTAAACCGCACCAGGGGCTGCCGATTTTTTACTTTTCTCTTACCTCCAGGACTCTACTCTTCGGAAGGCCTGTTCGGTAGTTCAATTGCCGCACAAACGACGCAAGAACCAGGGAAGTAGACAAGCCATGCCGCATTACAGAAATCCCAGGTGGTCTCTATCACGAGCAGTATACCTGTTTCGCATACTATTCCGCAGCTTGCCCCTAGAGCAGACATGTTAAATAGTCCAACTTTTCGTTTATCGCATTGCTTGTATCGTTCCGCTTTGATCGCAGCTATTTTTAATAAACAATGCATAGCTTTTGTCTATTTTTGCATTATCTTTTTATAAATAAATGTTCCTTAACGACATGTTGCACCCCTACAACTTGGTACGGCCAAAATACGCCAGGGGCTTTTAGCACCCCTCAATATGGTGTGAGAAGTCCGAACACTTTCACAAGTGCGGCACCCCGAACTTATAGCACTATATGCATCGGCTCCGAATCATGTCTTGGGTCAATAGTTGGGTTTGCCCGGCTCCTATGTTTTGGTGCCTTACGTTCCGCTATATCGGCTAAGGTAGCACTAGGAGAACCACTGCGATTGTGCCCCAGTTGAGCTGGGCCGAGCACCTCAGTGGAGAAAGCTAAAACTGACTGTCATGATGAAGCGAGAGCTGGTCGCTGTTCGAGAGGTTTTTTCGAGTCCCTAAAGACTTATGCCGCTTAGGGCGAGGAGTCGGCTCTGTCCGGCCAAGGCGTGGATAGCGCCCCGAACTCGGTCTTCCGAATACTAGGGGCTTAGCCGAAATTTAAAATTATAGAATTCTATGGCTAAGTGAGAGTGTTCACACATTATAGTCCTATTGCCTCGTTCGTTGGGCTGAGCGCCTCCCTCGAAGGACCCAAATATGGGAAAAAGAGCGCCCAGGTTTATCCCCGAACACCCCAGCACTAGCGGCAAGGGGGCAGAAGCCGACGACTCGCCATCTCTCAGTATTGATAAACAGCCGCACAGAAGGTAATATTTTAAATTCAAGCAGCATTGCTCAGCGCATACAAACAAGTTTTCAGCGCACAGGACAAACACGAGCGAGTTTTACTCAAAAATTACATCCCTAGTACATTCATCCGCCACAAGGCGGGCACCCTTCAGAACATCCTTATAGTAATTTTCGGGCTTGCGATGCCCTTTCCCCGCTGGTGGCCCATCCTTCACAAACTTCTCCGCATCCAGCCTGCCCCAGTGCACCTTAGCACGGGCAAAGGCCCTACGGGCACCTTCAATACAGACGGAGCACTTGATGACTTCGAGCCTTGGACAGGCCTCCACCAGCCGCCGCACCAGCCCGAAATAGCTCCCAGGTAGAGCCTCTCCAGGCCACAGCCGAACTAGGAGGCCCTTCATGGCCTGTTCGGCCGCCTTGTGGAGCTCGACCAGTTGCTTCAGCTGGTCGCTCAGGGGCACGGGGTGTCCGGCCTCAGCATACTGAGACCAGAACACCTTCTCCGTCGAGCTGCCCTCCTCGGCTCGATAGAATGCGGCGGCATCGGATACACTTCGGGGAAGATCTGCAAACGCCCTTGGAGAACTCCGGATTCGGGTAAGTATCAAGTAACTCACGTTTATGTGTTTACTTTGCATAAAGAATGCCTTACCCGCTGAGGGAGTCCTGGATTAGGGGGTGTTCGGGTAGCCGGACTATACCTTCAGCCGGATTCCAGGACTATGAAGATACAAGATTGAAGACTTCGTCCCATGTCCGGATGGGACTTTCCTTGGCGTGGAAGGCAAGCTTGGCGATGCGGATATTCAAGATCTCCTACCATTGTAACCGACTTTGTGTAACCCTAACCCTCTCCGGTGTCTATATAAACCGGAGGGTTTTAGTCCGTAGGACAACTTCATCATACAACAATCATACCATAGGCTAGCTTCTAGGGTTTAGCCTCCTTGATCTCGTGGTAGATCTACTCTTGTACTACCCATATTATCAATATTAATCGAGCAGGACGTAGGGTTTTACCTCCATCAAGAGGGCCCAAACCTGGGTAAAACATTGTGTCCCTTGTCTCCTGTTACCATCCGCCTAGACGCACAGTTCGGGACCCCCTACCCGAGATCCGCCGGTTTTGACACCGACATTGGTGCTTTCATTGAGAGTTCCTCTGTGTCGTATCTTTTAGGCCCGATGGCTACTTCGATCATCAACAACGATGCAGTCCAGGGTGAGACTTTTCTCCCCGGACAGATCTTCGTCTTCGGCGGCTTCGCACTGCGGGCCAATTCGCTTGGCCACCTTGAGCAGATCGAAAGCTACACCCCTGGCCATCAGGTCAGGTTTGGAAGCCTAAACTACACGACTGACATCCGCGGGGACTTGATCTTCGATGGATTCGAGCCACAACCAAGCGCGCCGCACTGTCTCAACGGGCATGATACAGCTCTACCGCCGAACAGCACCTTGGAGGCCGCACACGCATCGGTTCCAACCATTGATTCGGAGCCTACTGCGCCGATCGAGGATCAGCGGTTGGACACTGCCTCAGGGGCTGCAATCTCAGAGGCGATCGAGTCGAACTCCAGTCCCGCACTCCGCATGGCCCGTGACTCCGAGGATCCGGATTCCTCTCTGAACTCCGAGCCCCCCGCGCCCTTGCCAATTGAATCCGATTGGGCGCTGATAATGGAGTTCACCGCCGCGGATGTCTTTCAGCACTCGCCCTTCGGCGACATCCTGAATTCCCTAAAGTCTCTCTCTTTATCAGGAGATCCCTGGACGGACTACGGTCAACAAGGTTGGGATACGGCCGATGAAGAAATTCAAAACCCACCCACCACCCACTTCGTAGCCACTGTCGACGACTTAACCGACATGCTTGACTTCAACTCCGAAGACATCGATGGCATGGACGACGATGCAGGAGACGAACAAGAACCAGCACCTGTAGGGTGCTGGAAGGCCATCTCGTCATATGACATATATATGGTGGACACTCCAAAGGATGGAGATGGAGATGAAACAGCGGGGGACGATACCTCTAAGAAACAGCCCAAGCGCCGGCGTCAGCGGTGCCGCTCTAAATCCCGCTAAAGCAAAAACAGTGATTCCGGCACGGGAGATAATACTACTCCGGATAGCGCCGAAGGACACCCCCTCCGGCAAGATTCAGCATAGGAGGACAGAGAAGCCAGCCCTCACGAGAGGGCGGCAGACCAAGAGGTTGAGGATGATAATTATACGCCTCCCTCCGAAGACGAGGCAAGCCTCGACGACAACGAATTCGTCGTGCCAGAGGATCTCGCCGAACAAGAGCGTTTTAAACGCAGGCTTATGGCCACGGCAAGCAGCCTCATGAAAAAGCAGCAACAGCTTAGAGCTGATCAAGATTTGCTAGCTGACAGATGGACTGAAGTCCTTGCGGCCAAAGAGTATGAACTCGAACGCCCCTCCAAGAGTTACCCAAAGCGCAAGCTGCTACCCCGACTAGAGGAGGAAGCACCTACATCACTAGCGCATGACGTGGCCGACCGGCCACCTCGTGGCCGCGATAGAGAGGCCTCTCGGCCTTCCACTTAAGCCATGACCCGGCGCCGCATCAAGCATACTAAGGCACGGGAAAATGCGCCTGACCTGCGCGACATACTGGAGGACAAGGCAAGGCAAACAAGATCAATCTACGGATCGCGTAGGCGCCCCACGGCACGTGACGGTGATCGTCACTCCGGATGCAATGAATCCGGCCGGGCCGAACTCAACAGACAAAGCTCCTTCGAGCTACGTCGTGATATAGCCCAATACAGAGGCGCCGCACACCCACTATGCTTCACAGATGAAGTAATGGATCATAAAATCCCTGAGGGCTTCAAACCCGTAAACATCGAATCGTACGATGGCACAACAGATCCTGCGGTATGGATCGAGGATTATCTCCTTCATATCCACATGGCCCGCGGTGATGATCTACACGCCATCAAATACCTCCCACTCAAACTTAAGGGACCGGCCCAGCATTGGCTTAACAGCTTTCCAGCAGACTCAATCGGTTCTTGGGAGGACCTGGAAGCCGCATTCCTTGACAACTTCCAGGGCACTTATGTGCGACCACCGGACGCCGATGACCTAAGCCACATAACTCAGCAGCCAGAGGAATCGACTAGGCAATTCTGGACACGGTTCCTAACAAAGAAAAACCAGATAGTCGACTGTCCGGACGCAGAGGCCTTAGCGGCCTTCAAGCATAATATCCTTGACGAGTGGCTGGCCCGGCACCTGGGACAGGAAAAGCCGAAATCTATGGCAGCCCTCATGACACTCATGACCCGCTTTTGCGCGGGAGAAGATAGCTGGCTAGCTTGCAGCAACAACATAACCAAGAACCCTGGTAATTCGAATACCAAGGACAAAAGTGACAGGTCCTGTCGGAACAAACAAAAGCGTCGCGTTAACAGCGATAGCAACGAGGATACGGCAGTTAATGCCGAATTCCGAGGCTACAACTCCGGTCAACGGAAAAAGCCATTCAAAAGAAATACTCAGGGCCCGTCCAGTTTGGACCGAATACTCGACCGCTTGTGCCAGATACATGGCACCCCCGAAAAGCCAGCCAATCACACCAACAGGGATTGTTGGGTGTTCAAGCAGGCACGCAAGTTAAGAGCCGAAAACAAAGACAAGGGGCTGTATAGCGACAACGAGGAGGAGCCCAGGCCACCGAACAACAATGGACAGAAGGGATTTCCCCCACAAGTGCGGACGGTGAACATGATATACGCAACCCACATCCCCAAGAGAGAGCGGAAGCGTGTGTTACGGGACATATATGCGATAGAGCCAGTCGCCCCAAAGTTCAACCCATGGTCCTCCTGTCCGATCACCTTTGATCGAAGGGACAACCCCACTAGCATCCGTCACGGCGGCTTCGCCGCATTGGTTCTAGACCCAATCATTGACAGATTTCATCTCACAAGAGTCCTCATGGACGGTGGCAGCATCCTGAACCTGCTTTACCAGGATACAGTGCGAAAAATGGGCATAGATCCCTCGAGGATCAAGCCCACCAAAACGACCTTTAAAGGCGTCATACCAGGTGTAGAAGCCAACTGTACAGGCTCAGTCACACTGGAAGTGGTCTTCGGATCTCCGGATAACTTCCAAAGCGAGGAGTTAATCTTCGACATAGTCCCGTTCCGCAGTGGCTATCACGCACTGCTCGGGCGAACCGCATTCGCAAAATTCAACGTGGTACCGCACTATGCATACCTCAAGCTCAAGATGCCAGGCCCTAGAGGAGTAATCACGGTCAATGGGAACACCGAACGCTCCCTCCGAACGGAGGAGCACATGGCAGTGCTCGCAGCAGAAGTACAAAGCAGCTTCTCTAGGCAGTTCTCCAGTTCGGCCTTCAAAAAGCTGGACACTGTCAAGCGCGCCCGGAGTACCCTACAACAAGACCGCCTGGCACATTCTGAGCTAGCGTAGCAATGCGGCCCCAACCCTCGCCCTCGCGATATAGCAAAACCAGTGCTTCGCGTACATAACTACGCTCTTAAAATACCATGGGCACAGGGGAAGGGGCACTATCATGGCACGCCCGAAAAACGGCTTAAACCGCACCAGGGGCTGCCGGATTCCTTTTTTTCTCTCTCTTACTCTCATGACTCCATACTTCGGACGACCCGTTCGGCAATTCAACTGCCGCACAAACGATGCAAGATCCAGGAAAGCAGACAAGCCACGCCGCATTATGGAACTCCCAGGTGGTCTCTATTACGAGCGGTATACCTGTTTTTAATACAATTCCGCGGCCTGCCCTTGGCCAGGACATGTTTAATAGTCCAATTTCTTTTGCTTATCGCACTATTTGTATCGTTCCGCTTTCATAGCAGCCTTTCTATAAACAATGCATAGCTTTTTGTCTATTTTTTGCATTACCCTCTTTTTATATATATGTTTATTAATAACATGTTGCATCCGTACATTGTGGTACGGAAAAAATACGCCAGGGGCTTCAGTACCCATCAATATGGCGTGAGAAGTCCGTACACTTTCACAAATGCGGCACCCCGAACTTATAGCACTATATGCATCGGCTCCGAATCATGATTTGGGTCAATAGTTGGGTTTGCCCGGCTCCTATGTTTTGGTGCCTTACATTCCGCTATATCGGCTAAGGTAGCACTAGGAGAACTACTACGATTGTGCCCCAGTTGAGCTGGGCTGAGCACCTCAGTAGAGAAAGCTAAAACTGACTGTCATGATGAGGCGAGAGACCGGTCGCTGTTCGAGAGGTTTTTCGAGTCGTTAAAGATTTATGCCGCTTCGAGCGAGGAACCGGCTTTGTCCGGCCAAGGCGTGGATAGCGCCCCGAACTCGGTCTTCCGAATACTAGGGGCTTCGCCGAAATTTAAAATTATAGAGTTCTATGGCTAAGTGAGAGTGTTCAAGCATTATAGTCCGATTGCCTTGTTCGTTGTGCTGAGCGCCTCCCTCGACGGACCCAATCATGGGAAAAAGAGCGCTCAGGTTTATCCCGAACACCCCAGCACTAGTGGCATGGGGGCAGAAGCCGATGACTGGCCATCTCTCAATTTTTTGATAAACGGCCGCACAGAAAGTAATATTTTAAATTCAACAAGCATTGCTTAGCGCATATGAACAAGTTTTCAGCGCACAGGATAACACGAGCGAGTTCATTCAAAAATTACATCCCTGGTGCATTCATCTGCCATAAGGCGGGCACCAGCCAGAACATCCTTGTAATAGTTCTTGGGCTTGCGATGCTCCTTCCCCGGTGGCGGCCCATCCCTCACAAGCTTCTCACCGTCCAGCTTACCCCAGTGCACCTTTGCACGGGCAAGGGCCCTACGGGCACCTTTGATGCAGACGGAGCGCTTGATGACCTCGAGCCTTGGACAAGCCTCCACCAGCCGCTGCACCAGTCTGAAGTAGCTCCCAGGCAGGGCCTCTCCAGGCCACAGCCGAACTATGAAGCCCTTCAGGGCCTGTTCGGCCGCCTTGTGGAGCTCGACCAGCTGCTTCAGCTGGTCGCTCAAAGGCACAGGATGTCCGGCCTCAGCGTACTGAGACCAGAACACCTTCTCCGTCGAGCTGCCTTCCTCGGCTCGGTAGAATGCGGCGGCATCAGATGCGCTGCGGGGAAGATCTGCGAATGCCCTTGGAGAGCTCCGGATTCGGTTAAGTAACAAGTAGTTTACTTTTATATGTCTGCTTTGCATAGAGAATGCCTTACCCGCCGCTATCTTTTTCACCGCATCCAATTCTTAGAGGGCCTTCTGGGCTTCGACCTTCGCAGATTTGGCAGTTTTAAGGGCCGCAGCAAGCTTGGACGCTCGCGTCTTCGAGTCGAGCTCCAAACTCTCATGTTTTTTCATGAGAGCCTGAAGGTCTTGCTGCACCTCGCCGACCTGCGCCTCAAATTTCTCCCGCTCGGTGCGCTCCGTAGCCGCTTTCTTCTCGGCCTCGGACAGCGCCTGCTTGAGGGTCGCCACCTCAGTTGTGGCCCCTACAAATAAGCAGTATACTCCTGTCATTTTTTGCAATTGCGTCTTCTTATAGGCATTTTTTTATAAGGTATCTCTTACCTTCTTTCTCCTCGAGCTGCCGTTTGGCAAGGCCGAGCTCTTGCTCGGTCCGCTCGAGGCCCTGCTTCAGGGCACCCACCTCCGCAGTCAGTGCGGCGGTGGCCAGCAACGAAGCCTGCATATGTATATTGACTCCTTTTTAGTTAGACTCCTGCGATATTTAATAGATCCTCTATTCGACTTTTCTTTCGAACGCCAAACAGAGCATCAGGGGCTACTGTCTATGCGGTAATATTTTTACATATTTTTTACTTACCTCGAAGCCTGTTAGAAGGCTAGCACAAGCTTCAGTCAGTCCGCTTTTGGTGGACCAAACCTTCTAGACCACCGTAATCATGATGGTACGATGCTCCTCGTCGATGGAGGCGCCCTTAAGCACCTCCAGCAGATTGTCTGGCGCCTCCGGTTGGATGGAGGACGCCGGCTCAATAGGCTTGCTCCTCTTGGCAGGAGTTTGCCTGCCACGGTCCGGAACTGTTGATGATTCCGGCGCGGTGTCTGGCTTAAAGCCGGACTTGGAGCCCTGGGGGTCTTGTCCCCTTCACTAGTGGAGTCCGGGAGGTCGCCTCGCGGCTCCTCCTGGACCACCTCCTCTTGCCCCGGAGCTTGTCGCGACGCCACTTCGGCGTCATCCGCGGCACAGGGGGAGGCAGCGGGCGGAACTGAATTCACGTCCGATGAATCCAGGGAGCCGCTCGACGAATCGTCGAGCCCGTCCTTGGGTGGGCTGCATGATCATATTCGACATTAGGGAAAGTTGTGCAACAAAAGGAATATCATGAGTTACTCTAGTATCCGAACACTTACGATTTCGCTGGACGCTTGGCCCTGTCCGGCCACTCCTCTTCGTCCTCGTCGGCGTCGGGGGCGTAGTCCGGCGGAGGGGTTTTCCTCTTCTTGGACCATTCGGCCTCCCCTATTGGGCCGGCCTTCCTCTTCTTTCCTCTCCCCACTGGAGGGGGAGAGGTTTCTTCTTCCTCCTCCTCATCTTCACGGGAGGAGTGCGTCTCGGACTTGTCGGACGACGAGTCCGACACCACCATATGCCGGGAACTCTTTCGAGTCCCCGTGGCCTTCTTCTTCTTGGCCTTCTTCTCCGGCACCACGTAAGGTGCCAGAACCAGCAGCTTCACTAGGAGAGCAGGGGCTGGGTCTTCAGGCAAGGGAGCCGGACAGTTAATCAGTCTGGACGTCGCCTGCCAATCCTGTCAAAGGCAAGGGAGTTTAGATCCCACATAGAGTCAAATTATGAATAATACTTAACATCCTGTAAAAGATGAAAATATCTCACCTCGCCAGCAGGACGCTGCGAGCTGAATCCGCGGTCTTCGAAGGCGGATGTGGGAGCCTCGGCGCCTTTGGTTAGCCCCTTCCAGACATCTTCGTACGTCGTGTTGAAGAGCCTGCTCAGAGTTCGGTGCTGCGCCGGGTTGAACTCCCACAAATTGAAGTCCCATTCTTGACACGGAAGGATCCGGCGGACGAGCATGACCTGGACTACGTTGACAAGCTTGAGCTGCTTGTTCACCAGGGACTAGATGCATTTTTGCAGTCCGGTCACCTCTTCCTCGTCGCCCCACGACAAGCCCGTCTCCTTCCAGGACGTGAGCCACGTAGGGGGTCCAGATCGGAATTCAGGGGCTGCGATCCACTTTGGATCGCGTGGCTCGGTGATGTAAAACCACCCTGACTGCCACCCCTTCAAGGTCTCCACAAAGGAGCCCTCGAGCCATAGGACGTTGGCTATTTTTCCCGCCATGGCACCTCCGCACTCCGCCTGGTTGCCGCGCACCACCTTTGGCTTGACGTTGAAGGTCTTGAGCCAGAGGCCGAAATGGGGGCGGATGCAGAGGAAGGCCTCGCACACGAAGATAAACGCCGAGATATTGAGGATGAACTTCGGGGCCAGATCGTGGAAATCCAGGCCATAGTAGAACATGAGTCTGCGGACAAATGGGTGGAGAGGAAAACCCAGTCCGCGGAGGAAGTGGGGAAGAAATACTACCCTCTCATGGGGTCTTGGGGTGGGGAGAAGCTGCCCCTCCTCGGGAAGCCGGTGCGCTATGTCTTTGGACAAGTATCCGGCCTTCCTTAGCTTTTTGACATGGCCCTCCGTGACGGAGGAGGCCATCCACTTGCCACCCACTCCGGACATTGTTGGAGAAGGTTGAGGTAGGAAGTGCGGGCTTGGGCGCTGGAGCTCGGGTGCGCAGAAGATGGATAGGCAAAGGAGGAAGAAGGCGTAGGTAAAAAGGTGGATCCTTATCCCCTTATATGGGCGGACGCGACTATGCGTCCCCACCAGCCTAGTAAAACTCGCTTGCCTCCCAAGCGCCATGACAAGTGGCGCGGTTGGTTTACCCACATCCGTATTGATGAGTGAGGGAGTCCTGGATTAGGGGGTGTTCGGGTAGCCGGACTATACCTTCAGCCGGACTCCAGGACTATGAAGATACAAGATTGAAGACTTCGTCCCGTGTCCGGATGGGACTTTCCTTGGCGTGGAAGGCAAGCTTGGCGATGCGGATATCCAAGATCTCCTACCGTTGTAACCGACTTTGTGTAACCCTAACCCTCTCCGGTGTCTATATAAACCGGGGGATTTTGGTCCGTAGGACAACTTCATGATACAACAATCATACCATAGGCTAGCTTCTAGGGTTTAGCCTCCTTGATCTCGTGGTAGATCTACTCTTGTACTACCCATATCATCAATATTAATCGAGCAGGACGTAGGGTTTTACCTACATCAAGAGGGCCCGAACCTGGGTAAAACATTGTGTCCCTTGTCTCCTGTTACCATCCGCCTAGACGCACAGTTCGGGACCCCCTACCCGAGATCCGCCGGTTTTGATACCGACATTGGTGCATTTATTGAGAGTTCCTCTGTGTCGTCGCTTTTAGGCCCGATGGCTCCTTCGATCATCAACAACGATGCAGTCCAGGGTGAGACCCTTCTCTCCGGACAGATCTTCGTCTTCGGCGGCTTCGCACTGCGGGCCAATTCGCTTGGCCACCTTGAGCAGACCGAAAGCTACGCCCCTAGCCATCAGGTCAGGTTTGGAAGCCTAAACTACACGGCCGACATCCGCGGGGACTTGATCTTCGACGGATTCGAGCCACAGCCAAGCGCACCGCACTGTCTCGATGGGCATGATATAGCTCTGCCGCCGAACAACGCCTTGGAGGCCGCACACGCATCGGTTCCGACCATTGATTCGGAGCCTACTGCGTCGATCGAGGATCAGCGGTTGAACGCTGCCTCAGGGGCTGCGATCTCAGAGGCGATTGAGCCAAACTCCAGCCCCGCACTCCGCATGGCCCATGACTCCGAGGAGCCGGATTCCTCTCTGAACTCCGAGCCCCCCGCACCCCTGCCGATCGAATCCGATTGGGCGCCGATAGTGGAGTTCACCGCCGCAGACATCTTTCAGCACTCGCCCTTCGGCGACATCCTGAATTCGCTAAAGTCTCTCTCTTTATCAGGAGAGCCCTGGCCGGACTACGGTCAGCAAGGATGGGCTTCGGATGATGAAGAAATTCAAAACCCACCCACCACCCACTTCGTAGCCACTGTCGACGACTTAACCGACATGCTTGACTTCGACTCCGAAGACATCGACGGTATGGACGACGATGCAGGAGACAACCAAGAACCAATTCCTATAGGGCATCAGACAGCCACCTCACCTCACGATGTGTACATGGTGGATACCCCTAAAGGAAGCAACAACGAGGAAAACGGGGATGGAAAGAGGGATCGATCTCTCAAAAAACAATCAAAGCGTCGGTGTAAACGCCGACCCAAGCCCCGCCTCGATAAAGACCCAGCCATAGAGCAGGAAGAGCCGGTAGACGACAAGCATGCCTTAGAGAAACCGTCCCAACAGGACAACCCGGATAGAGAAACCGAACATCCCTCCCCCGGCGAAAATGGCATTCCGGACGACCCTACGCCGAACAAGCCCACGAAGCAAAAGAACCTCCACAAATGGCTCGTTGCAACAGCATGCAGCCTGAAAAAGCAGAAGCGGAAGCTAAAAACTGCGGAAGATGCACTCAGGATCAGATGGAGTAAAGTAATCAACACTGTGGACAAATACGGCGACAGTCGCCGCACTAAAAGCTATCCGAAGAGAAAGCTACTGCCTGAATTCGACGAGGAGGCCTCGGAGCCCTCGCATTCCAAAAGTGAGAAAACCACATGGTCGAATAGACGACCCCATGGCCAGCATAAAGCGGCAAGTAGCGCCGCACTTAAGCAGGCATGCGACCCGCTTAAAGATTCGCATCATGGCCCAGCCAGGTCCATTTACGGGCCAAGAAAGCAAGCTCTCGTAAGCAATGCAATAAAGCCATTATCAGAATTCGTCACACCCAAATACAGGGGTGCCGCACACCCCCTATGTTTCACTGATGAGGTCCTGGATTATGAATTTCCAGCGGGATTCAAACCCGTAAATATAGAGGCATATGATGTAACAACAGACCCCGGAGTCTGGATCGAGGATTATATCCTCCACATACATATGGCTAGAGGAGACGACCTCCACGCCATAAAATACTTACCCCTCAAGCTTAAAGGGCCAGCCCGGCACTGGCTCAAAAGCCTTCCTGAAAACACAATCGGAAGCTGGGAAGAGCTCGAGGACGCTTTCCGAGCAAATTTTCAAGGAACCTATGTCCGCCCTCCGGATGCAGACGATCTTAGTCACATAACTCAACAGCCCGAAGAATCAGCTCGACAATTCTAGAATAGATTTCTTACTAAAAAGAATCAGATAGACGACTGTCCGGACGCTGAAGCCTTAGCGGCTTTCAGGCATAATGTCCGAGACGAATGGCTTGCCAGACACCTCGGCCAAGAAAAGCCAAGAACAATGGCCGCACGAACAAGCCTCATGACCCGCTTTTGCGCAGGAGAGGACAGCTGGTTGGCAAGATGCAGCACCAGTGACCCAAGTACATCCGAAACTAGGGATGGAAACAGAAAACCGCAACGCAATAAGGACCGTCGCCGGACCAAGGAAAAAAGTCTGAAGAGCACGGCAGTCAACGCCGGGTTCAAAAGCTCACGACAGAATCAGAAAAAGCGGCCCCTCCAAGATAACAGGGACGACCTATCCAACCCAAACAAAATCTTGGATAGGACATGTCAAATACACAGCACTCCCGGAAAGCCTGCTAACCATACCCATAGAGATTGTTGGGTTTTCAAACAATCCGGCAGACTCAACGCCGAACACAAGGGGCTCGACACACCAAGCGAAGACGAGGACGAACCCCAAAAGCAGAGTACCAGGAAACAAAAGACTTTTCCACAAGAAGTAAAAACAGTAAACTTACTCCACATAACAAAATGCGCGGCGCCCATAAAGGTACGCGCCCCACGGCCTATCCCAAAGGAATCCCGCCATTGGTTGTCAAAACCAATCATCTTCGATCATCTGGATTATTCTAGAAGTATCAGGAACTCAGGCTGGACTACCCTGGTACTCGATCCAATAATTGGCGGACTCCAGTTTTCAAATGTCCTTATGGACGGTGGCAGCGGACTCAACCTGATATATCAGGACTCAATCCGCCACATGGGGATCGACCCAAAAAGAATTCGCCACAGCAAAACCTCCTTTCAAGGAGTAACGCCAGGTCCGGACACCCATTGCATGGGCTTTCTCCGGCTCGAGGTTATTTTCGGCTCTGCCGATAACTTCCGTCGTGAAAAGCTGACTTTCCACATCGTTCCATTCTCAAGTCGATACCAAGCACTACTGGGACACGAAGCTTTCGCCCGCTTTAACACAATACCGCATTATGCATCTCTTACGCTTAAGATGCCCGGTCCACGCGGCATCATCTCCTTAAAGGGGAAGCAGTGAGAACACCTCCCCCAAGCGGAGGATTGTACGGCCGCTTTAACAGCCCCACAATACAACGGCTTCACCAGCCAGAACATCGGAACAGGTCATTAAGACCACGGACACGGATAGACGAGTCCGGCACAAACGTATCGTTGATAAAGGCTTAGTGGCCATATACCCCTATACTAGGGGCTTCACACGTATAAAATAAGAGACAATAAAGCTCAATTTTTCATATTTTACTTTACACTTTGTTTATTTCATATAACTTTTTGTTCGGCACGCCCCTTTTTCAACTTAGTTGCTCTCTTTTTACAGATGAACGTCGTGCCGCGCCTGTCCAGGATACGGCACAACGGAGACACAGGCGCAGACGTGCAGTAGGGACCCGTTACAAGGATTCTTTTCAGATTAAGACCCTGCGTAAACCTTTTTTTACTGTCTCTTGTTGATACACATCCCCTAGGGGCTTATACCTCAGGGCGTTACCTCGCCCGCACTCATAAAAGACCGAATACCTTAGGGAGTGTTCGGCGTCGCGAGTTTGGCCTTATATGCATCAGCTCCGGGTCATGATTTTCGTCAAATGTTGGGTTGCCCGGCTCCTGTGTTCGGCCGCCTTACGTTCCACTCTATCAGCTAAGGCGGCACCAGGAGAACTAATGCGATTGTGCCCTGGTTCGGCCAGGCGAGCACCTCAGTAGAGAAAGCCGAAAACCGACTGTCATGATATGGTGTGAGACTGGTCAACCACTCGATGACTCTCCGGAATCTGTAGGGTTCCTCCGCATTAACGAAGGACCGTTTCCCGGCCAGGCACACACGCGCCCCGAATTCGGGCGAGCGCAGTCGCCACCAGGGGCTACCTAAATAGTCCCATCGTCAAGCTCCTATGGCTAAGTGAAAGTGTTAAAGCATTATAGTCTGGTTGCCTAGCTCGCTGCGTTATCACCTCCTTTGTAGGACCAAGACGTTGGATTAAGTGTGAAAATGCGCCTTCTGCGAGCACCCCCGCACTATGTGCGTGGGGGCTGAAGCCAACGACTGCAATCTTTCAGATTTTGTATATATATCTTAAAACGACCACACAGGAGGTGTCCCAAATACTTGCAGGCACAAGTATAAAAGGCTACTATAATTCTTCCAAATATGGCTTTATAATTACATATGCTATCAGAACATAGCATCCTTCGAGCATTGCGCCTCTATTACACGAGCGCCTTCAAGGACTTTCTGAAAATAGTGCTCAGAGGGTACTCGGCTTTTGTCCGAATCTCGGGATGCAACAACGGTGGTCTCCATCTCTGCCCAGTATGTTTTGACATGGGCAAGAGCCATCCGTGCGCCCTCTATGCATGCTGACCTCTTCATCGCATTGATACGTGGCACCGCGCCAAGGAATTGCTGCACCAAGCTGAAATAACTCTTCGGCTCCGATCTGCCCGGCCACAGATGACCCATGACATACTTCATGGCGAGTCCGGACAATTTATTCAGTTCGGCCCATTGAGCCAGACGATCGTCCACTGCCAGCGGACGCTCTGGATTGTGAAACTGCGACCAGAAAAGCCTTTCCACTTCGCGATCTTCTTGATCTCGAAAGTGTTCGGTCGCATCAGCAGCACTCGCTGCCAAATCCAGATAGGTGTCCTCCGCACTCCACATCCGGTCCAACGGAGCAAACTTCGGATCACAAAACTTCCTCCGCAGCATAAAGGGCTTTCCAGCCGCAATCTTTCTGGCCTGACGCAACTCCTCCTTCGCAACTCTCATCGCAGAGCGAGCATCCTTGGCATCAGCAACAGCCTTCTCTAAGTCCGTCTGTCTCGCCCGGTCTTCTTTCTCAAGAAACTTGCAATGGTCAGCAGCACTTTTTAACTTCACGGCCATCTCGGCCACCTCCTTCCTACTCCGGCAGTGATCAGCCTGTTCGGCTCTCAGCTCTTCAAGGGCCTTCTCGGCAGCCGCATCACTTTTCCTGGCTTGTTCCTTAGCTCGGGCAAGTTCCGCCCGGAGACTCTCCACGGCGGCCGCACCATCTACATCAAGCACACACATTGTAAGATACTGGCATAACACTCCTCTTACCAAATGCAGCCCGAGGAATTGCATACCTTGAGCCTCATCAAGCCGCTCGTTGACGAGCGCGATGTCGGCATCTGCCACGTCAAGTTGCCGCTTTAGTTCGGCAAAATCATCAGTTCGGCTCGATTCCGTACGCTTCGCCACCTGTATACAAAGGCGACATTTTAGACCTGGGATTATGATCCTCTGCGCGCCGTCAATTTTGACAACGCACAGAGTCTCAGGGGCTACTATCTACACAGAGCACATCTTGTTTATGCGCAACTGACAAAGAAGTACATTATCAAACGTACCTCAAAACCCGTCAGCAAACTTCTGACGGCCTCATGCAATCCGCTTTCCGCGGACGAAATCCTTCCAATCACCGAACCCATCAATGCACGGTGCTCCTCTGAGATAGAAGCTCGCCCCAGCAGAATCATCAGCTCCTCCGACCGCGCACCGGACGGTGCCGGACTTGTCCTATGACCTCCATTGAAGGCCGGACGCGGAGAACCTTGGGGGGCCACATGGCTACCTTCCCCCCTACCGGATTCGGAGAAACCCTCCGTGACGACACCTTAGGATCGCCCGCCTCACCAGGTGGTACGGCAGGGGGAGGCGTTCCACTCTCCATCATCTCCGGAAGAAGATCCCCCGAAGACGAGCTCTGCTGAGAAGGGCTGAGGTCCGAGCTACAAATTGAAATTTCGGTTAATCTTCTTAAATAAAAAGCAAGGATTTCTCTCATCCCTCTAAAGGAAAATCTTTCTCTACTTACGGCTCGCTGGAGGGCTGATCCCTTTGAGGGCGTAGTTCGGCCGAGGATCTCCCTGGCGTCGGACCCTCTGACGAGGACTTTTTCCCCCGCTTTGAGGTCGTGGTCTCCGGGTCGTCAGAGGCGGCCCTCTTCTTCCCCTTAGGAGAGGAATTGTCGGTTCCTCCCTTCGGAGCAGCCTCCTTTGAGGAGGCCATGGTTTCCTTGTCCTCCCCCTCACTTCCCTCCAAAGGCACGATCTTCAACATCCTGACTAGCACGGGATCTAGCCTGGTCTCAGGAAGGGGAGCCGGACACCTGATCAGCTTTGCCTTTGCTATCCACTCCTGTTTAAAGGGACAGCTCTTTTAGGGGCGAATTTATGACAATTTTACGGATAGCGAGTCCGGGCACAAGGTTACTTACTTGAGTATCCGGGCGATTGCAGCTTAAACCTGCGTCCTCGGTCAAATCCGGACACATTGCTTGTGATCCGAAGAACATTTTATACATCTCCGCGGGTGTTGCGCCCATAAAATGCTGGAGAGCTCGTGGTCCCTCTGGATTAAACTCCCACAGACGAAGGGAGCGACGTTTGCCGGGCAGTGTTCGGCGAATCAACATGACCTGCGTCACCTTGACCAGGTTGAGGTCTCTTTCTAA
Source organism: Triticum urartu (assembly GCF_003073215.2). Lineage (NCBI taxonomy): Eukaryota > Viridiplantae > Streptophyta > Magnoliopsida > Poales > Poaceae > Triticum > Triticum urartu. Next base: position 133,102,557 of record NC_053026.1, read on the forward strand.
GAGATCCCTGATGCGGCCCTGCAACAAGGGCACATCTTTGGATAACCCCCAATCTAATCCTTTGTTGACCCATGACGCTAGCCGTGGTGGGGGACCCGAGCGAAAGGCAGGAGGCGCTGCCCATTTGGTGCTCCTGGGAGCGGTGATATAGAACCACTCTCGTTGCCACAAGCCGAGCTCCTCTTGAAAGGAGCCCTTGGGCCGTGAAGCATCAGCATTCTTACTTATGACAGCGCCTCCGCACTCCGCGTGCCGTCCCTCGATCATCTTCGGCTCCACTCCAAAAGTCTTAAGCCATAATCCGAAGTGAGGAGTAACATGGAGGAACGCTTCACACACAACGATGAATGAGGAAATGTGGAGGATGGACTCCGGAGCTAAGTCATGAAATTCCAACCCATAATAGAACATCAGCCCCCTCACGAAGGGATCCATCGGGAAGCCTAACCCCCGAAGGAAGTGAGACATGAACACTACGCTCTCACCGGGCTGGGGACTGGGGATAGCCTGCCTTTGAGCAGGCAACCTATGCGAAATTTCGGCGGTCAAGAACTTAGCCTCTCTCAACTTTAACACGTCCTCCTCCGTGATGGAGGAAGGCATCCATCGGCCTTGAAGGTCGGAGCCGGACATTGTCGAAGGTCCGAAGCGCCTGGAATCTGGAGCCTAGGGTGTTGGAACTCGAGGCGACGGGCGAACTTGTTTTGAGATTGGGGAAAAGGAGTAAGGCCCTGGTCTCTTTATAAGAGGTTGAATACCAGGAGCCCTCCCCGTAACCGTTTGGAACTCGCCTTTAATCGAGAAGACATGCTAACGGGCACGATTGGGTTACCCACGTCCGTATTGATGAGAATCCCGTAAATAAAGGGGACACGATCTCTGCTTTGACAAGACGTGCCAAGGAAACCGCCTCGCAAAACACGCTGAGGTGGAAAAGTGAAAACGATTCGAATAAAGGCTTGGCCGTAGTGTGATGTCACGTTGCGGAGTACGTCAGCGTATTAAGATTTGTGTTAATATTATTCTCTCTGTGGCAATACGTGGAAACTTATTTTGCAGAGCCGGACACTACTCTTGGTGTTTACAAACTTTTATGAAGAATTTGGAGGAGGAACCCGCCTTTCAATGCCGAAGACAATCTGCGCGCCGGACTCGTCGTCATTGAAGTCTGGTTCAGGGGCTACTGAGGGAGTCCTGGATTAGGGGGTGTTCGGGTAGCCGGACTATACCTTCAGCCGGACTCTAGGACTATGAAGATACAAGATTAAAGACTTTGTCCCGTGTCCGGATGGGACTTTCCTTGGCGTGGAAGGCAAGCTTGGCGATGCGGATATCCAAGATCTCCTACCGCTGTAACCGACTTTGTGTAACCCTAACCCTCTCCGGTGTCTATATAAACCGGGGGATTTTAGTCCGTAGGACAACTTCATGATACAACAATCATACCATAGGCTAGCTTCTAGGGTTTAGCCTCCTTGATCTCGTGGTAGATCTACTCTTGTACTACCCATATCATCAATATTAATCGAGCAGGACGTAGGGTTTTACCTCCATCAAGAGGGCTCGAACCTGGGTAAAACATTATGTCCCTTGTCTCCTGTTACCATCCGCCTAGACGCACAGTTCGGGACCCCCTACCCGAGATCCGCAGGTTTTGACACCGACACCCGCCGCTATCTTCTTCTCCCCATCCAACTCCTGGAGGGTCTTCTGGGATTCAGTCTTGGCAGACTTGGCATTTTCAATAGCCGTCGCGAGCTCGGACGCTCGCGTCTTCGAGTCAAGCTCCAAACTCTCATATTTCTTCATGAGAACCTGGAGCTCCCGCCGCACCTTGCCAACCTCAGCCTCATACCTCTCCCGCTCGGTGCGCTCCACGGCCGCACTCTTCTCGGCCTCGAGCAGCGCTTGCTTAAGGGTCGCCACCTCAGATGTGGCCCCTACAATAGCCATATTAATCCTGAGTGAGGGGTTTTGGTGGCCGGGCTACAGGCAGGCCGCAATCTGGTCCATCAGTATGGGCTTTGGGATTGTTGATCTGTCATTTCATTGCAGCAGCGTGGCAGGGTTAGTGGATGAAATACGGCCCTTGATACACCTACGCGCGCATAGGCGTATTGGTGTTCGGCCCACCAACACAGATGTTCCTCCGGCCCGCGAGATGACTGCTTCGGCTGGACCGGCTGTTTGGGACAGGATTGATGTTTCGAATCAGCACATGTAAAGTGGGCCTGGTGACCTCCGTGGAGCAGATAGAGCCACGCGACCAGGTTGGCTCGTCATTCGCCTCTCTTCCACACAAGCTCGGCGCGGCGGCTGCTCTGTTATTTCAGACAGGCGCACCGCGGCGGCGATTCCCCGCCGGCGAGATGTCGACCAACGGCCTCAAGCTCGACGGGTATGTTCATGCTGCTTCAGTGGTCTCCTACCCCAATCTTTGCCCCACCTGATTCGACGGCGTTTTGTGTTTTGGGAATGCCTTTACTGATCCTGCTAGATCTGATTGTAGGACGGGGGGAGCACACATCACCGGATGGAATTGTACTGTGTTCCCAGTGAAATCCCAGGATTCCATGAGTGCGCCGGCTCTAGAGATGGAGAAGGCCGGCGAAGCTCGGGAAGCTGGAGATGGGCAGAGATACGAGGTGTGTTGTGTGCTCTGAAGCTACTAGCGGCTGGACAACGAGGTAAGATTTCCTGTTTCCTCTCATGCTTGATTCGCAGCTGATAAGCTTATAACTGCTTCTCCCATGATGTGTGTACATCAAAGTGATAGGTGTGTGTGAAGATCAATAGGGATAGTTAGTTCAGGTTAGGATTTGTGCTGCTCTGGCTACGTATTTTTGGAGGTGCTGAAGATTAAGCATAATATTAGTTGACTGATGTTAGGTAATCTTTCATTATTTGCGCTAGGTGGATTACGATACAAGTGCATATGATTGGAGTGGCTTGCCGGTTTTCTGTCTAACTTCTCGTTCACTGAAGTGGGCCGTTAGGGGTGCTGGTAAACAAGGAAAACATGTTCAGATTACTCGTTTCAGATTTGTGTGTTGCAAAAATATGGGTTACCTCCAGTTACCTCTAGTGGTAAATTCGGTTAGCTAGCAAGAAAGTATGCAGCACCTTATGGGACAGTGTGGAATGGCTATTTTATTGTATCAGTTGTCTGAGGTTTTGGTCTGATGGTGGGTGTGATTTGTCTTGTGGCCACAAGAACTGTTATTTTTTGGAATTAGCACGATGCTATAAACGTGGAGTAATTTATATATGTTCTGTTTTTTCGGAGCCGGATAATGTTATTTTGTAGATGGTACCGTTGGGAGACGGAAGATTTAATTATATATGGTACCGAAAACTGTATAGTTGATAGCTCAATGCTTGCCTTGGATTTATAGGCGAAGAGAAAACAAAAACTCTTTTTGCCTTTTTATATAGTTGTGTAATTAAGCGTGTTGGCCAGAGGAATGTTTGTTCATTTAGATCTATATTTGCATCGCTCGTGTCCTCGGAAAAAAAAATCTAATCATTCGGTGTTGTCTGTTGCGAGACACTGCTACAGGGTGAGGCTTGGCAAAGCACCTGACGAGATGTCGACAGACGGCCTCGAGCTCGACGGGTATGTTCATTTTGCTTCAATGGTCTCCTTCCCCCGTCTTTGCCCTATTGATTCGAAGGCGTTCTTTTTGGGAACTCCTTTACTGATGGTGCTAGATTTGATTGTAGGAGGGGTGAGATGGGCAAAGATACAAGATGTGCTCTGAAGCTACTCGCGGCTGGACAAGGAGGTAAGATTTTTTTGTTTCCTCTCATGCTTGATTCGCAGCTTTTAAGCTTAAACTGCTTCTCCCATAATTGGTGTACATCCAAGTGATAGGTTGTGGGAAGATCAATAGGGATAGTTCATGTTCGGATGTGTGCTGGTTTGGCTACATTTTTGGAGTTGGAAAGTGTCGAAGTTTAAGCAGAACATTAGTTGATTGATGTTGGGTGATCTTTCATTCTCTGCGCTAGGTGGATTATGATACAAAAGGGGATATGATTGGAGTGGCTTGCCGATTTCTGTCTAACTTCTCATTCAATGTCTTATTTTTTTGTTTTTTGTTTATCTGCAGGCTCCGAGTTGTGGATGCAGAACATATCACCTTGGCCCGTCCGGTGGAGTTGCAGGCTTTTCTGAGCATCGCCGGTGGGGAAGCCGTGCCAAGGAACCAGGCATTTGAAAAAAAATGCAGATTTGTTCTACGGGCCAAGAAAAAATTGTGTAGATTTTGCCTGCAAGTATTGATTCTCATGTCAGTTATGTGAATGCATGTTGGACTGTTTCAATTCATGTATGTGCTGCCATGACTGAATGCGTATGTTTTTTTCTTCTGTTGTTTCCAGCTGTTAATGGGCTTGACCGAATGGATTTGCAGTTATCATTTGTTTTGATCAGTAGTGTGTCATTGTTTGTTCCTAGTTTTAGGAATTCTGCTTCATAAGTAACTCTACTGACATTTTTTCTGAAGAACACCGCATGAAGTGTGTGCATGCCTTTTTTTATGATTAAATGATAAGCAAACTTTAGCCAGCTTTCTGGTGATTAATATGTTAATTTCGGTAGATAACTAAGCTGTGTGGAGAAATAAATATCCTCCTTTGCCAAGTTCTTGTAAATTAAATTAGTTGTAAAACTCATGTGACCCAATGTATTCATGATACGCTTGCGTGATCATTGAACCATGTCATGTTATTTGGCATAGTGGGACTTTGAATTTTGATGAAACTCATTATTTCCACGACTTGTTGATTGACTGGTCTATTCCAGTTCAGTACTCTGTTTGTCAAGGAGGATAAATGAATAAAATTCTGTTCCTGATCAGAACCATGTTGATATGGACTGTGTCCTGAATCCTAATGTAGAAGGTGTTTAATTCGATGCAATTTCCTATTGTTGCAATCGTATAGTATTGCCTTCTAGCCAATTCAGCAATTTCCCTGGTTGAAGCTGCTCAAGCTCTGTTTCTTTGGTTGTTCCTCCCTGTCAGCGATCCATTTGACTCACTAGAGCGTATGTTTGTAATTATTGTAATGGATTTGTACCATTTGTGAACCATATCAAATTACTAAATTGGGTGATGGGTATCCAAATTATGGTTGCTAGTTCTGTACGTAGAACATGATCTGTGTATTAGTCAAAACCAGCAGTGTGTTAGCTTAAGTTATTTTGTCAAAATGTGTCGATTTTTAAGGCAGTTATAGTAATAATGGTTTGTGTTGTCTCATCAGGGTGAGAGTGGGAAAAGTATATCTGGAGAATTTGGAGAGGGAGCCCTAACTGAAAAAGTGCTCTCGAACTATCCATGAGGGTATTCGTTGGCAAGACGACCTAACTGCAAGCTGGTTGGTAAAGAGGGCTTGAGTGGGTAATTAAAAAGATGACTTAGCTGTCAGTGTAAGGCAGTCAATATTTTTAATCATTTTTCGAGGTTCTGCATGCTAATCTCTATGCAAAATCAAATACGTGTGTATCCTGCATATGGTGATGGTACATTGAAGTTAGGAGGTTATTAAGTGTCCAAATTTTTTCATGGCACAAATGTGTGACTATATATTTCTCGAATATAATGTGTGACTATATATGCTTTCGATTGAAAAATGTTGTATCAGCAATTGCTAATGACAAACAGGTTGTGGAAATGGATAAGCAATATGCATAGTCATCTGTGAAAGTTAATAGAGTTTCAACTATTAGGTATTTGTCAGTAAATACCAGTTAACTATCTTGCTATCATTACGTACACACTGATGCGAAAGTCTTCGTCCTGTTTACTCTCTAATCCAATATTGTAATCGCGAGAGCGGTTAACTTTATTTGCCAGATTAAACATAGAAGTTTTCACACTAACGGGCAGAACTTGAGGAGTGCAGCTGCAAAAAACGAATTAATCTGGATGCGCTTAATCAATACGGGCTAATGAAGAACAATCTTAACAGTCAGCTGGCCAGCATTGCTCCACGATTCCTCTCGTCGAACTTGTGGCCAGCCATGGAAAGTTGGAAACTACGGAGTACTATGCATGGCCATGCACTCAGCTCGACGCGGTGTGCGTACATGTCAGACCAAGTGGTCGAAGGTCTAGATTCGTTTGCATGCGGTGGGACCTACCTGACTGCCACCAAAGTGAAGCGCTAATGCAAATCGGCTATTATACATGAACATGGCGTGATTAGTCAAGACTAAAACTGCTAGATCTATCGCATTCACCATTAGCAGGCACATGTGGCAAGCTGTTCCGAATTTCTAGCGAGTACAACAGATTAAAAAGTGGTAATGTTTTTTAAACACAAACGGCAGCGTAACCGTGCTGCGTGTGCTAGTCAAAACGGGTAGACGAATTAATATCAGACAAATTAGTCTGTCGAGAGCTAATGGTGAACGAACATGCGTATTCGCTGGTCGCCGGTGCTCCACGTCCGCAATTGACCAGCTAGTGGTCTTCGCTGGCCAACGATCCTCCAAGGCATGCATGCACACGAGCGTACAGAGTCGCCACGCACAAGGACGCACAGGTCTACAGCTCCCACAGCAGTGCGTACATGTCAGGGGCACGTCTGAGCCTAGATGCCTTTGCATGTGCGTGGGGCCTCTCTGATTCAATACGGAGCGAAAATAAATCCAATACATGCCATATACTCTGACAACGCGGATCCCTGTGGTGGTCCGACGGGTGAGATTCCGGCCTGCCTGCAGCGCGGCCACCATTGGCATTTTTGATGTTAATCCTGTCCTTTCTTGCAATTGCACCTTTTTTATATATACATATTCAATCAAGGTATTTCCTATCTTCTTTCTCCTCGAGCTGCTTCTTGGCACGCCCGAACTCTTGCTCGGACTTCTCAAGGCTCTGGTTCAGCGTGTCTACTTCCGCAGTCAGTACGGCGGACGCCAGCAGAGAAGCCTGCATATTGACTCCTTTTGTTAGACTCCTGCGAATTCTTTGATCCTCTATTCGGCTTTTCTTCCCGAACGCCCAACAGAGCATCAGGGGCTACTATCTATGCGACAATATTATTTACACATTATTTACTTACCTCAAAGCCTGTCAAAAGGCTAGTACAAGCTTCAGTCAGTTCGCTCTTGGCGGACTGAACCTTCTGGACCACCGCACTCATAATAGCGCGGTGCTCCTTGTCGATGGAGGCGCCTTGGAGTGCCTCCAGCATATTGTCCGGCGCCTCCGATTGGACGGGGGCCGCCGGCACGGTGGACTTGCTCCTCTTGGAAGGAGGTCCCCCGCCGGACTCCGGAACCTTTGAAGGTTCCGGAGCGGTGTCCGGCCTAAAGCCGGACTTGAAGCCCTGGGGGGTTTCATCCCCTTTACTCCTGGAGTCCGGCAGGTCGCCTTGCGGCGCCTCTGGGACCACCTCCTCCCTGCTTGGAACCTGTTGGGACAACACCTCGGTGTCGTCCGTAGGGCGGGGGGAGGAAGCCGTCGGAAGCGAGTTCACATCCGACGAGTCCAGTGAGCCGCTCGACGACGCGTCGAGCCGGTCTTTGGGTGGGCTGCATAAGCATATTCGACATAAGGGAAAACTGTGCAATAAACGAATACTATGAATTACTCCGGTATCCGGATACTTACAATTTTGCCAGGGGCTTGGCCCTGGGCTGCCACTCATCTCCGCCGTCGTCGGCGTCGGCGGAGTAGTCCGGAGGAAGGGTTTTCCCCTTCTTGGACCCTCCGGCCTCCTCAGAAAGGGCGGCCTTCCTTTTCTTCTCTCCTCCCGCTGGAGGGGGAGAGGTTTCTTCTTCTTCCTCCTCGTCTTCGCGAGAGGAAGGCGCTTCAGGATCGTCGGATGATGAATCTGACACCTCCTGGTGCCGGGCGCTCTTTCGAGTCCCCGTGGCCCTTTTCGTGGCCTTCTTCTCCGGCACCACATAGGGCGCCGGAACCAGCAGCTTCGCCAAGCGAGCGTCCGCTGGGCCTTCGGGCAAGGGAGCCGGACAGTTGACCTGTCTGGACGTCACCTCCCAATCCTATCAAAGATAAGGGAGCTTAGATCCCGCATAGAGTCAAACTGTGAAAAACTGATACCCTGTAAAAGGACAAAAACAGCTTACCGCATGAGCGTGACGCTGAGTACTGAATCCGTGATCCTCGGCAGCGGATGCGGGAGCCTCGGCGCCCTTGAAAAGCATCCTCCAGGCATCTTCGTACGTCGTGTCGAAGAGCCTGTTTAGAGTTTGATGCTGCGCCGGGTCGAACTCCCACAGGTTGAAGGCCCGTCGTTGACATGGGAGGATCAGGCGGATGAGCATAACCTGGACTACGTTGACAAGGTTGAGCTTCTTGTCCACCAGGGTTTGGATGCATGTTTGGAGTCCGGTCAGCTCTCCTTTTTTACCCCAAGACAGGCCTGTCTCCTTCCAGGAGGTGAGCCGCGTAGGGGGGCCGGATCGAAACTTAGGGGGTGCGACCCATTCGGCGTCGCGCGGCTCGATGACGTAAAACCACCATGATTGCCACCCCTTCAGGGTCTCCACAAAGGAGCCCTCGAGCCACAGGACATTGGCCATCTTGCCGACCATGGCACCGCCGCACTCCGCCTGGCTGCCGCGCACCACCTTCGGCTTGACGTTGAAAGTCTTAAGCCATAGGCCGAAATGGGGGCGGATGCGGAGGAAAGCCTCGCACACGACGATAAACACCAAGATGTTGAGGACAAAGTTCGGGGCCAGATCGTGGAAATCCAGGCCGTAGTAGAACATGAGCCCCCGGACAAATGAATGCAGAGGGAAGCCCAGTCCGCGAAGGAAATGGGGGAGGAATACCACCCTCTCATGGGGCCTAGGAGTGGGGATGAGCTGCCCCATTTCGGGAAGCCGGTGCGCGATGTCGCTAGCCAGATATCCGGCCTTCCTCAGCTTTTTGATATGTCCCTCCATGACGGAGGAGACCATCCACTTGCCTCCCGCTCCGGACATGACTGGAGAAGGTTGAGGTGGTAGTGCGGACTTGGGCGCTGGAGCTCGAGTGCGCAAGAATGGATAGGCAAAGAAGGAAGAAGGCGTGGGTGAAAAGGTGAATCCTTATCCCCTTATATGGGTGGACGCGACTACATGTCCCCACCAGCCTGGTAAAACTTACTTATCTCCAAGCGCCGTAATCAAAGGCGCGGTTGGGTTACCCACGCCCGTATTGATGAGAATCCCGGAATAAGGGGGGCACGATCTCTACTTTGACAAGACGTGCCAAGGAAACCGCCTCGCATGACGCGTTGAGGTGGGATAATGAAACAACTTGGATAAAGGCTTGGCCGTGGTGTGTCGCACTACGTAATACGTCAGCAGATTAGATTTGTGTAAATATTATTCTCTCTATGGCAATATGTGGAAAACTTATTTTGCAGAGCCGGACACCATCTTTGTGTTTAAAATCTTCTATGAAGTATTTGGAGGAGGAACCCGCCTTGCAATGCCGAAGACAATTTGCGCACCGGACTCGTCGTCATTGAAGCCTGGTTCAGGGGCTACTGAGGGAGTCCTGGATTAGGGGGTGTTCGGATAGCCGAACTATACCTTCAGCCGAACTCCTGGACTATGAAGATACAAGATTGAAGACTCCGTTCCATGTCCGGAAGGGACTTTCCTTGGCATGGAAGGCAAGCTTGGCAATACGGATGTTCAGATCTCCTACCATTGTAACCGACTCTATGTAACCCTAACTCTCTCCGGTGTCTATATAAACCGGAGGGTTTTAGTCTGTAGGACAACATACACATCAACAATCATACCATAGGCTAGCTTCTAGGGTTTAGCCTCTCTGATCTCGTGGTAGATATACTCTTGTACTACCCATATCATCAATATTAATCAAGCAGGACGTAGGGTTTTACCTCCATCGAGAGGGCCCGAACCTGGGTAAAACTTCGTGTCCCTTGCCTCCTGTTACCATCCAGCCTAGACGCACAGTTCGGGACCCCCTACCCGAGATCCGCCGGTTTTGACACCGACACTCACTGACGCTCCTGCCCTTGTTGAGCACCCGGTCTACTTCGTCAGCACGGTATTGTGCGACACGCGGGCATGCTACCCCATGCCGCAAAAGCTCTTGCTCGCACTCTTTGTGGCCTCCCATAAGTTGCTCCACTACTTCCAAGGCCACACCATCAAAATCGTCTCGGCTTACCCGCTGGAGAGAGTGCTCCAGAGCCCCAATGTTGCGGCGAGAGTCGCCGAATGGAACATCGAGTTGCAGACATTTCAGCTGGAGTTCAGCACCACCAGGGTCATCAAGGATGCTGCACTCGCTGACTTCATGGCGGAATGGACAGACGTTCCCAGCCCCGAAGTAGGCGAGGACCGACCCCTCTCATCAGGAAGTGAGGCACCAAACGGCTGGGTCATGTACTTCGACAGAGCCTTCACGCGTCAGGGCGCAGGGGCTGGAGCCATGCTCATCTCGCCCACCTAGGACAAGATCTACTACGCCGTACAGCTCTGCTTCCAGCAGGGCGAAAAGGTCTCCAACAGCACCGCGGAGTACGAAGGCTTGATCGCTGGTCTCAAGGCTGCCATAGCCTTGGGAGTGAAGCGCGTCACCATCAAGGGCGACTCCCAGCTCCTCGTCAACTTCTCCAACAAAGTATACGAGCCGAAGGATGAACACATGGAGGCATACCTCGTGGAGGTACGCAAAATTAAGAAACAATTCTTGAGTCTGGAACTGCAGCATGTGCCACGCAACACGAAAAAGGAAGCAGACGACATCACCAAGAGGGCGTCCCGACGCTTGCCTCAGGAGCCTGGCGTCTTCGAGGAGTGGCTCTTCAAGCCTTTAGCATCTCCTCCTGCTGCGGAACCAACATCGCCTCAGGAGGAGCTCCCCCGGCACCCCTTTCAGGAGCCCTCGCTTGCGGCCCAACCTCGGGAGCGCGTCTACTCCTCGCGCTCGAGCCTCAGGAGGGGTGCTGGACCGAAGAGTTCATGGCGTACCTGCATCAGGGAACCCTGCCGGAGAAGGAGGAAGACGTGGAGCGCATGGCTCAATAGGCCACTGCCTACTGCATTCACGACGGTGAGCTCTATCGAAAACGGCCAAATGATGTTTCTCTGCGATGCATCTCCAGGGAGCAGGGATGTGAGCTGTTGGCCGACATACACAGCGGGGACTGCGGGCATCACTCGTCATCATGCACCCTCGTGGGAAAGGCGTTCCGCAGCGTATTCTACTGGGCCACGGCGCTCAGCGATGCCACCGAGCTGGTGAGATCCTATGAAGCTTGCCAGTTCCATGCCAAGCAAATCCACCAGCCTGCTCAAGGTCTCTAGACCATCCCGCTCTCATGGCCGTTCGTGGTCCGGGGGCTGGATATCTTGGGCCCGTTCCCTTGAGCGCCCAGGGGCTACCGCTACCTCTACGTCGCCATTGATAAGTTCACCAAGTGGGCGGAGGTGGAGGCTGTCTGCACCATCCCAGCCGGCTCGACAATCAAGTTCATCAAGGGCCTCGTGAGACGGTTCGGGGTCCCTAATTGCATCATCACCGACAACGACTCACAGTTCACTAGCAACCTTTTCAAAACATATTGTGCTAACCTTGGAACGCAGAAATGCTATGCATCAGTGGCTGTCGGATCTAGGGGTTCCGCAGACCCTTGAGAGGTTCGAACACTGGGGTGTGTATGAAGAACTCCCTCTTCCCGACCTGCCGGCCCAACGATTCCACAACCTAGCTCGACGAACCCGAGGGACAAGAGACACAGCGGTTTATCCTGGTTCGAGACACCTTGCGGTGTAATACCTTACTCCAGCTTTGTGGTGGATTGCCTCGAGGGGCTGAGGATGAACTGGTACAATGGGTGAACAACCTCAGGAGGAGAGGTGTTCTTGAGCTCGATGAGCTAGTGGGTGAGAGGATGGTCTGAATGATCCGCCTCCCTCTATGGTGGTGGCTAAGTACTATTTATAGTGGCCTTGGTCCTCTTCCCAAATGAAGGTGACAAGGGATCCCACAACGGCCAATTTCAAAGGGAGACAACTAGTACAAGTTATCCTAATAAAAGTAGTTTTCGCTTGCAAAGGCTCTGGTGGTGACACTATAGTGGGCTCCGCGATGACCTCCGTCCTATCATCCTAGCGGTCTTGGTATCGTTGCACCAATATGGAAACCTTTGCCTGATTCCTCGGGACTCCACGCCTACCGCTTGCCTCCTTGGCACTGATACATCTCCAACGTATCTATAATTTTTGATTGCTCCATGCTATTATATTATCTATTTTGGATGTTAATGGGCTTTATTTTACACTTTTATATCATTTTTGGGACTAACCTACTAACCGGAGGCCGATCCAAATTGCTATTTTTTTTTGCCTATTTTAGAGTTTCGCCGAAAAGGAATATCAAACAGAGTCCAAACGGAATGAAACCTTCGGGAACGTGATTTTCTCAACAAACGTGATCCAGGAGACTTGGAGTGTGTGTCAAGAAACAACCGAGGAAGCCACGAGGCAGGGGGCGTGCCTACCCCCTGGGCGCGCCCTCCACCCTCGTGCGCCCCTCGTTGCTCCACCGACGTACTTCTTCCTCCTATATATATCCACGTACCCCCAAACATCCATGAGCACCACAAAAACCTAATTCCACCACCGCAACCCTCTGTACCTAAGAGATCCCATCTTGGGGCCTTTTCCGGAGCTCCGTCGGAAAGGGCATTGATCACGGAGGGCCTCTACATCAACTCCATGGCCTCTCCGGTGATGTGTGAGTAGTTTATTTCAGACCTACGGGTCCATAGTTATTAGCTAGATGGCTTCTTCTCTCTCTTTGTATCTCAATACAAAGTTCTCCTTGATTCTCTTGGAGATCTATTCGATGTAATCCTCTTTTGTGGTGTGTTTGTCGAGATCCGATGAATTGTGGGTTTGTGATCCATATTATCTATGAACAATATTTGATTCTTCTCTGAATTCATTTATGTATGATTGGTTTATCTTTGCAAGTCTCTTCGAATTATCAGTTTGGTTTGGCCTACTAGATTGATCTTTCTTTGAATGGGAGAAGTGCTTAGCTTTGGGTTCAATCTTGCGGTGCTCGATCCCAGTGATAGAAAGGGAACCGACACGTATTGTATTGTTGCCATCGAGGATAAAAATATGGGGTTTATATCATATTGCATGAGTTTATCCCTCTACATCATGTCATCTTACTTAAAGCATTATTCTGTTCTTATGAACTTAATACTCTAGATGCATGCTAGATAGCGATCGATGTGTGGAGTAATACTAGTAGATGCAGAATCGTTTCGGTCTACTTGTCACAGACGTGATGCCTATATACATGATCATACCTAGATATTCTCATAACTATGCTCAATTTTATCAATTGCTCGACAGTAATTCGTTTACCCATCGTAATACTTATGCTCTTGAGAGAAGCCACTAGTGAAACCTATGGCCCCCGGGTCTATCTTCTATCATATTAATCTTCCAATACTTAGCTATTTCTATTGTCGTTTATTTTACTTTGCATCTTTATTTCTCTTTATCATAAAAATACCAAAAATATTATCGTATCATATCTATCAGATCTCACTCTCGTAAGTGACCGTGAAGGGATTGACAACCCCTTTATCGCGTTGGTTGCGAGGTTCTTATTTGTTTGTGTAGGTGCGTGGGACTCGAGCATGATCTCCTACTGGATTGATACCTTGGTTCTAAAAAACTGAGGGAAATACTTCTACTTTACTGCATCATCCTTTCCTCTTCAAGGGAAAACCAACGCAGTGCTCAAGAGGTAGCAAGAAGAATTTCTGGCGCCGTTGCCGGGGAGATTCACGCCAAGTCAAGTCAAGATTTGACTCCCGACAACGAGCCATTTTTGGCACCATTGCCGGAGTCTACGCACAAGTCAAGACATACCAAGTACCCATCACAAACTCTTATCCCTCACATTACATTATTTGCCATTTGCCTCACGTTTTCCTCTCCCCCACTTCACCCTTGCCATTTTATTCGCCCTCTCCTTGTTCGCCTCTTTCACCTTCCTGCCTTCTGTGTGCTCATTCTTTTTGCTATCTGTTGCCATCATGTCTGAAACTGGGGAGGTTATCGTTGATAAGGACAATAATATGGAAAATTTTGATGTTATTGATGACCCTCTTGAAAATCCTACTATTTTACATACTAAAAATTTTCGGATTGGTAGCGGTAATATTATTGGGAAGGGAGTTATCCAAGATTTCTTTACTTGTGTCGGTGCTTTGCCTTCTGTCGGTAGTTGTATTCTTCATAGAACTAGTAGTCTTGCGGATGCTATCGCCATGCTTGTAGTTGAACTTGAAAGGCAATTTATGCACATGCATCCTTGCATACAGAGGATTTTCCTAGAATTTTCTAATATTGAGCATTCTTCTGTTAAGCGTGCCGCTACTATCTTTTTGGCTCATGAGTTCAGATTTATAATAAGAGAGGCCAAAGAAATCTTTGCGCACTATAGGGTGGACGCTAATCGTCCTCCCATAGAGGCAATCCTCTTTGATCAAGAGGAAGTAATGCATTTTCAATCTCTAGACTATGTTGCTTTTAATGAAAACCTTAGAAAAAAGGTTCCTACCAATGTTCTATTTGATAGAATTTCCGAACTTAATAATGATTTTGCTATTTGAAATAATGAGCTAGGATATTCTCTCAAGTATAGGCTCACGAAGTTTTGTCAAAAGAATGCTTATAATGATGAATTGGTTGTGCAATGTGAAGGGCCAAAGGAGGAACCTATACCCCCCAAAACTGATCTTGGGGACTTCTGTCCCATCAAATTTAGCCCTTTTGATTACTTTTGCCTGCCTCAAAGAAAACTTGCCGCTGAACGTAGAGAATATGCAATGAGTTTTCGTGATCTATCCTATCATTATGGCAATACCTAGATCTATCTTCGCTTTTATGCCTAGCTAGGGGCGTTAAACGATAGCGCTTGTTGGGAGGCAACCCAATTTTATTTTTATCCCTTGATTTTTGCTCCTGTTTAGTAATAAATAATTTATCTAGCCTCTGTTTTGGTTGTGTTTTTTGTTTTTAATTAGTGTTTGTGCCAAGTAGAACCGTTGGGAAGACTTGGGGAAAGTCTTTTTGATCTTGCTGTAAAAAACAGAAACTTTAGCGCTCACGAGAATTGCTGCCATTTTTATTTGGAAAGTGCTATTTAGTTAATTCTTGTTGCATATTATTAATAGATAAATTCCTCACTTTCAGAACTTTATTTTAGAATTTTTGGGGTTCCATAAGTTTGTGTTAGCTACAGATTACTTCAGACTGTTCTGTTTTTGTCAGATTCTGTTTTTCGTGTGTTGTTTGCTTATTTTGATGAAATGGCTAGTAAAAGAGTTTATAATCCATAGAAAAGTTGGAATACAGTAGGTTTAACACCAATATAAATCAATAATGAGTTCATTACAGTACCTTGAAGTGGTGTTTTGTTTTCTTTCGCTAACGGAGCTCCCGAGATTTTCTATTTGAGTTTTGTGTTGTGAAGTATTCAAGTTTTGGGTAAAGATTTGATGGATTATGGAACAAGGAGTGGCAAGAGCCTAAGATTGGGGATCCCATGGCACCCCAAGGTAAAATTCAAGGACACCAAAAATCCTAAGCTTGGGGATGCCCTGGAAGGCATCCCCTCTTTCGTCTTCGTCCATCGGTAACTTTACTTGGAGCTATATTTTTATTCACCACATGATATGTGTTTTGCTTGGAGCCTCTTGTATGATTTGAGTATTTGCTTTTTAGTTTACCACAATCATCCTTTCTGTACACACCTTTTTAGAGAGACTCACATGATTTGAAATTTATCAGAATACTCTATGTGCTTCACTTATATCTTTTGAGCTATATAGTTTTTGCTCTAGTTCTTCACTTATATCTTTTAGAGAACGGCGGTGGATTTATTTTATAGAAATAATTGATCTCTCATGCTTCACTTATATTATTTTGAGAGTCCTTTAGAACAACATGGCAATTTGCTTTTAGGCATAATAAAAACTTTCATACAAATGCATTGAATACTATGAGAAGTTTGATACTTGATAATTGTTTTGAGATATGGAGATGGTGATATTAGAGTCATGCTAGTTGAGTAGTTGTGAATTTGAGAAATACATGTGTTAAAGTTTGTGATTCCCGTAGCATGCATGTATGGTGAACCGTTATGTGATGAAGTCGGAGCATGATTTATTTATTGATTGTCTTCCTTATGAGTGGCGGCCGGGGACGAGCGATGGTCTTTTCCTACAAATCTATCCCCTAGGAGCATGTGCGTAATACTTTGTTTCGACAAATAATAGATTTTTGCAATAAGTATGTGAGTTCTGTATGACTAATGTTGAGTCCATGGATTATACGCACTCTCACCCTTCCACCATTGGTAGCCTCTCTAGTATCGCGCAACTTTCGCCGGTACCATAAACCCACCATATACCTTCCTCAAAACAGCCACCATACCTACCTATTATGGCATTTCCATAGCCATTCTGAGATATATTGCCATGCTACTTTCCACCGTTCTGTTATTATGACACGCTTCATCATTGTCATATTGCTTGCATGATCATGTAGTTGACATCGTATTTGTGGCAAAGCCACCGTTCATAATTCTTCATACATGTCACTCATGCATCATTGCACATCCCGGTACACCGCCGGAGGCATTCACATAGAGTCATATTTTGTTCTAAGTATCGAGTTGTAATTTTTGAGTTGTAAGTAAATAAAGTGTGATGATCATCATTATTAGAGCATTTTCCCAATGCGGAAAGGATGATGGAGACTATGATTCCCCCACAAGTCGGGATGAGACTCCGGACAAAAAAAAGAGAAAAAGAGGCCAAAAATAAAAAATAAAGAAGTCCTAAAGAAAAAAAGAAAATGAGAGAAAAAGAGAGAAGGGACAATGCTATTGTCCTTTTTCCACACTTGTGCTTCAAAGTAGCACCATGATCTTCATGATAGAGAGTCTCCTATGATATCACTTTCATATACTAGTGGGAATTTTTCATTATAGAACTTGGCTGGTATATTCCAATGATGGGCTTCCTCAAAATGCCCTAGGTCTTGATGAGCAAGCAAGTTGGATGCACACCCACTTAGTTTCTTTTGTTGAGCTTTCATACACTTATAGCTCTAGTGCATCCGTTGCATGGCATGCCCTACTCACTCACATTAGTATCTATTAATGGGCATCTCCATAGCATGTTGATACGCCTAGTTGATGTGAGACTATCTTCTCCTTTTTTGTCTTCTCCACAACCACCATTCTATTCCACATATAGTGCTATATCCATCGCTCACGCTCATGTATTGCGTGAAGATTGAAAAAGTTTGAGAACATCAAAAGTATGAAACAATTGCTTGGCTTGTCATCGGGGTTGTGCATGATTTAAATATTTTGTGTGGTGAAGATAGAGCATAGACAGACTATATGATTTTGTAGGGATAACTTTCTTTGGCCATGTTATTTTGAGAAGACATAACTGCTTAGTTAGTATGCTTGAAGTATTATTATTTTTATGTCAATATTAAACTTTTGTCTTGAATCTTATGGATCTGAACATTCATGCCACAATAAAGAAAAATTACAATGAGAAATATGTTAGAAAGCATTCCACATCAAAAATTCTTTTTTATCATTTACCTACTCGAGGTCGAGCAGGAATTAAGCTTGGGGATGCTTGATACGTCTCCAATGTATCTATAATTTTTGATTGATCCATGCTATTATATTATCTATTTTGGATGTTAATGGGCTTTATTTTACGCTTTTATATCATTTTTGGGACTAACCTACTAACCGGTGGCTGAGCCCAAATTGCTGTTTTTTTTGCCTATTTTAGAGTTTCAAGGAAAAGGAATATCAAACGGAGTCCAAACGGAATGAAACCTTCGGGAACGTGATTTTCTCAACAAATGTGATCCAGGAGACTTGGAGTTTGCGTCAAGAAACAACCGAGGAAGCCACGAAGCAGGGGGGCGCGCCTGTTGAGTTTCGTAGTAATTTCAAAAAATTTCCTACGCACACGCAAGATCATGGTGATGCATAGCAACGAGAGGGGAGAGTGTTGTCTACGTACCCACGCAGACCGACTGCGGAAGCGTTGACACAACGTAGAGGAAGTAGTCGTACGTCTTCGCGATCCAACCGATCAAGCACCGAAACTATGGCACCTCCGAGTTCGAGCACACGTTCAGCTCGATGACGATCCCCGGACTCCGATCCAGCAAAGTGTCGGGGAAGAATTCCGTCAGCACGACGGCATGGTGACGATCTTGATGCACTACAGCAGCAGGGCTTCGCCTAAACTCCGCTACAGTACTATCGAGGAATATGGTGGCTGGGGGCACCGCACACGGCTAAGGAATAGATCACGTGGATCAACTTGTGTGTTCTAGGGTGCCTCTACCTCAGTATATAAAGGACTAGAGGGGGGGAGGCTGGCCGGCCACAGGAGGCGCGCCAGGAGAGTCCTACTCCCTCTGGGAGTAGGATTCCCCCCCAATCCTAGTTGGAATAGGATTCGCGGAGGGGGAAAAGAGAGAGAGGGGGCCGGCCACCTCTCCTAGTCCTAATAGGACTAGGGGAAGGGGGAGGCGCGCAGCCCATGTAGGGCTGCCTCTTCTCTTTTCCACTAAGGCCCATCATGGCCCATTTAGCTCCCGGGGGGTTCCGATAAGCTTCCCGGTACTCCGGTAAAATCCCGATTTCACCCGGAACACTTCCGATATCCAAACATAGGCTTCCAATATATCAATCTTTACGTCTCGACCATTTCGAGACTCCTCGTCATGTTCGTGATCACATCCGGGACTCCGAACAACCTTCGGTACATCAAAATGCATAAACTCATAATATAACTGTCATCGTAACCTTAAGCGTGCGGACCGTACGGGTTTGAGAACAATGTAGACATGACCGAGACACGTCTCCGGTCAATAACCAATAGCGGGACTTGGATGCCCATATTGGCTCCTACATATTCTACGAAGATCTTTATCGGTCAGACCGCATGACAACATACGTTGTTCCCTTTGTCATCGGTATGTTACTTGCCCGAGATTCGATCGTCAGTATCCAATACCTAGTTCAATCTCGTTACCGGCAAGTCTCTTTACTCGTTCTCTAATACATCATCTCGCAACTAACTCATTAGTTGCAATGCTTGCAAGGCTTATGTGATGTGCATTACCGAGAGGGCCCAGAGATACCTCTCCGACAATCGGAGTGACAAAACCTAATCTCGAAATACGCCAACCCAACATGTACCTTTGGAGACACCTGTAGTACTCCTTTATAATCACCCAGTTACATTGTGACGTTTGGTAGTACCCAAAGTGTTCCTCCGATAAACGGGAGTTGCATAATCTCATAGTTACAGGAACATGTATAAGTCATGAAGAAAGCAATAGCAACATACTAAACGATCGAGTGCTAAGCTAATGGAATGGGTCATGTCAATCAGATCATTCTCTTAATGATGTGACCCCGTTAATCAAATAACAACCCATTGTTCATGGTTAGGAAACATAACCATCTTTGATTAACGAGCTAGTCAAGTAGAGGCATACTAGTGACACTTTGTTTGTCTATGTATTCACACATGTATTATGTTTCCGGTTAATACAATTCTAGCATGAATAATAAACCTTTATCATGATTATAAGGAAATAAATAATAAATTTATTATTGCCTCTAGGGCATATTTCCTTCAGTCTCCCACTTGCACTAGAGTCAATAATCTAGATTACACCATAATGATTCTAACACCCATGGAGCCTTGGTGCTGATCATGTTTTGCTCGTGGAAGAGGCTTAGTCAACGGGTCTGCAACATTCAGATCCGTATGTATCTTGCAAATCTCTATGTCTCCCA